>NC_134397.1:95711125-95912950 GCF_050003625.1 Haematobia irritans | reverse complement strand
AACATTGTAGGGGAAATTGCAACATGTTGCAAAGGGTGGAGCCTATCATACAGTACACATTGGCATTTCCATCGGTGTATGTAAATACGTTAGCCACATTTATGTATATACAATATATATATATATATAAATATATACATATTTTCAACTATAAGATACACAGTGTTACAGAAGCACATACTTTCGTACATATATGGCCGAGAATTGTGTTAGCATCTGTACTTGAAAGTCACATGGTGTAAATATGTACGAAGAATATCCTTGGGTGTGAACTACTGCCACCAATCGGCGGTAAAGACTGTTGGTATGTGTTGATATTATTTACCAACAGACTTCTTCATCTTCTAACCCCCACAGTAGCTATAACCATTGAAGGAAATCACAATTGCTTCTCAACCACCCACAACCCCCCTTTGTGTGGTTCTAAGACAAACATAGAGAAGACTATGACCTAAAATCAAGCTGACATTGATATGCTTACGATGAAGAATATGGAGAGCAACCCCTACTTTCCACATCATGGATATATGCAACACTACTCCCGTTTGGGGGAATGCATGAACTGCCGTTCCGTTATGGCAGATCCACGCATAGGTTTTTTTCCTCAATTTACTTTTGGAAAATGGAGTTAGTCAGTGCTTTTACGATATTTATTTATAACAATATGTGTGTTTGTGTGTGAACGTCCATGTGCGCGAGTCTTCTTCAATCAAATCGTCTATGGCACGAAACATTGTAAACGCCGAAATAGTTACCATCGTTCATGAAGGTAAGAGTAAACCAACACACATGAATATAACATTTGTGTTAGAGGTATGTACATGTGTATGTACATACATTATGCAGATGTTTGGATAATGTACATGGTCTCCAACCCTTAACATTTGTGAACACACACACTAGCACGCATACAACACAACAACAACGGATATCGGAGGTGGAGCAATTGTACAATGTTTGACACAAATATGTAATCTCATTCCATTGCACCCCCAAATGGAACAGTAAACAACAATGGTTGGATGAGCCCAACGAACGAAGCAGCTTACAGCATGTCCTATCGAACTGTCTGTGCTTGTGTTATGTTTGAATCTCTTAATGGACTTGGGCTCTCCTGCTTGTCTTCTCAAATGTCCTTCATGTTAACTTTACATATTATGCTGTAAATTACTGTTAAAGAGACAGTTATGGAAATGAGTACGGTTTCGGGAAACTCTTTTTGGTGAGAGTATTGCGCCTTTTGCTCTGCGCCATTTAAATGAGTACGAACAAGAGATACTGACCACGTGACATTGTTGCCTAGCTATGTAATGGCAGCGATTATTAAATAGTTTGCATTTTTCATGCATGTGTGAGTGCATCTACTTTTCAGCTGACTGCCTGCCTGCAACGAAGTTATAAATCAAAACAAAACTAAAACATGCGTTTCATTCACTCGATGTGTGAGAGAAACACGTGCCATTATTTTAACAGTGTGGTTTACAGAGTCCTGTTTACACCGTTTGTTGTTGGTGTAGGTTCTTGAAAGTATTTAAGTTTTTTTCCACTACTCTTACCCATTTTCTTCTTTTTGATTAAAAATTTAAATGCAAATAAGGGCAATAGTAGTTGTAGTTCTCTTTGATCTACTTTCCAGCATTATTTTCTAAAACTGCAAGTACTATGAAAGAAGAGGTCTACACAAAGACACTTGGTGCACTTTATCACAGACACACACAAATCGCAGACACTAGCTGAGTGCTATGAATGAAAGCCACAATTCTGGAAACAAATATTTCAAAAGGTACGACAGCCCTTAAGCACAAAAACTGTCTCTCAAGTATTGTAGAATGATGTCGCCTTGGCTAGTCATTACTTTCAAACCGAAATGAGGCATAAATGCATATATCTACTTGCAATAAACACGAATCGCTTTGAATTCTTATCCTTATATACAGGCTTTGGATAGTACATGACATGGGTTATTCAAACATTCAATGGCAATATTGTTGAATGCTTTTAAGTCTTAATTAACGCCTCGAATATGATTTGATGTCTGACCAGAAGTCCTTTGTTCCAACTGCATGCATGATCAATATTGAGATCGACGAACCGTTAAAGCGGTTTCGGCAGAGAATACCTAGGTATATAGCTCCGAATAAAAAGTCCTACACTGAAAAAAAAACTTGGCCAGTGTAATGGTATCTTTTTCTATTTCTTTTTTTTTCCAAAAAAAAAACTGTCCTCGCTGTTCCTTGATGATAAAAAAGACGGCACGTTCTATTAGGCTAGGACTCGCCGGAGTGGTCGGGGTTCTTGTCTAATTTATCATCATTTATACCAA
Organism: Haematobia irritans; assembly: GCF_050003625.1. Taxonomy (NCBI): domain Eukaryota; kingdom Metazoa; phylum Arthropoda; class Insecta; order Diptera; family Muscidae; genus Haematobia; species Haematobia irritans. The sequence goes on along the minus strand of NC_134397.1, from coordinate 95,910,627 downwards.
TACCAGAAGTTAACGTGCACTAACTATATTTATAAACGGACGGACATGGTACTACGGATTTCTTAAACTAATGAAAAACGAACGTTACCTTCATATCTGACACCCAGATGTTCATGGTGTCATAGCCCACACCTACCAGCGTTCCAAAATCCAAGTAAAATTTTCATGGGAACCCCTTTTCTCAACATTCTCCCCCCCTTTTGACTCTCGTTCGACTCTTTAGTTAATTTACTTCATTATGTTCGATAAAATATACAACTTTATTAGAAAACAAATGGAAGAGCTTAGATAGGTTATAAGTTTGTGTAATTATATGTATATCAATGGCGAAAAGTGGAAAACAAGTTATTAGGAATAAATTCTATTTACTACGAAATAATATCAATTTCTTTGATTAATTTACTCACCCATTTAATCCGTATTTGCGGAGGCCTCTGCTGTTGCGATTGATGGTAAGATTTACTAATAACTTGTTGGTGTGAGAAAAAAAACATAATGTACATATACACAAATTTATGCACTATGAACTAACAAAACTAGCCTATATTGTGATTAAGTTTAAATTAAATAATAATCAATTTAAATAAATGCAAAGGCTTATGAAAATATTAAAACAAATGCAAATATTAACAGGAATAATATAACAAGTAATGACTATTACTTACAGTTAAATTTTAGAAATCGTTTTAATTAGACAATTTAAACATTTGTCCATTAACAAAAAAAATATATCGTTTCTTTGAAATGTGCCAAATTCCACCAAGCTTTTTACGTAGGTACCGCTATGTGCTTTATGAATGAAGGCGTTGTAATCAATGGAGGGGATTTTGGTCGCCCCCCTCCAGCAGCGAAATCACCAAGGGTGTGGGTTATCGAATTCTAAGTAATAAAAAATTTAAATTAATTATAGAAAAAAAACAACACTCAAAACTTTAACACACCTTTTGACTTTTAGCCTCGTAAATATTATAATAATTTCAGTATAATCAAAAAAAGAGCACTGACGAGTTATCTCACTTATTCCTTTTAGTTACAAGTTGGCCCAATATCAAAATGTAATTATATTTGGCACAAATTATAAATAATTAAAGTCACATTTATTTACTGTGGCCTTAACATTCAAACAAATATAAAAAAATGCTCACTCCGCAGATCTCACTTAGATCCTAACTTGAGCTCGGTAACGGTATGAATGAAGTATTAGAAAAATTGGAATGTTAAAAAAACAGAAATATGAATGAAACAATTGAATTAAACCTTCATTCATTTGCAATTGCAACATCGACTATGTACCGTTTGTCACCTTGCTCTCCTATTCTCGAATCATTCATGATATTAAGCAATTTATTGCTGGGGAGACGAGTGGAGAGTACATATGAATGAAATAATAAATGAATGAAAGGCAGCAAATGAGAGAAATTATAGAGTTTATATTGAATGGGATGAATGGATAGTGAAGAGAGCATGATCATCATAACAACTCTCTTGCCCAGATAGGTCGTTTCTCTTAAACTATTTCAATACAGAACCAGTGATGGGGATGGATACCGTCACACCAGTGCAAACACATTTCGCTTCAAGCAAGAACATTTTTGTGTATTGCTCAAACATTTATATATTTAGGTTAGGTTAGGTTAAAGTGGCAGCCCGATTAAGATTCAGGCTCACTTAGACTATTCAGTCCATTGTGATACCACATTAACTAAAAGTACCTATTACATATGGGCACTTCTAGTTTTAACCGCTGAACCTTCTTGATTATTTTTCTTTGTTGAACCAACCAGATTGTTCCAAAAACATTAGCAGACTGCTTAAGTTAACGTTTTCCAGATCCGCCAGTAATCTGAAGCTATATGCTCCTAAAAGTTGCTTGCGCTTTACACAAAATGCAGGACACTCACACAAGAGGTGTTTAATTGATTCCTTTTCCTCCGCATCATGACAGCTCATACAATAGTCATATAGTTTTTGCAAAATCGCGCCTATAGTTTTTGCAAAATCGCCTATCAGGCAGCGACCCGTTATAGCAGATATCAGGAGTGATATCTGACGTCTCGAGAACACTAGCATATCTAATGTGCGGTTTAAGTTTAAATGGGGCCATATTTGCTTGGTGTCGTTACAGCCCTTGCAATTCTCCCATCGAACATTTGCCATCATAACAGCATTCTCACGCAGCATGAGCTTGCAGGTAGCCAGGGGCATACCAACAGATTCTAGTTCCCCTGGAATATGTAAGGTAGTTCCAAGCCTTGCCAACTCATCCGCTTCACAATACCCCGGTATGTTCCTATGGCCAGGGACCCATATTAGGTAAATATTGTACTGCTCAGCCATCTCGTTGAGAGATTTGCGGCAGTCTATGGCCGTTTTCGATTTAAGGAACACAGAGTCCAAGGATTTTATTGCAGGTTGACTGTCTGAGTATATATTAATGCCAATATTTGTTGGAACATTACTTCTCAGCCAATTCACCACTTCTCTTATTGCCAATATTTCAGCCTGAAAAACACTACAGTGATTAGGTAATCTTTTCGCTATTCGAATTTCCAGATCTTTAGAATATACCCCGTACCCCACTTGTCCATTCAATTTGGAGCCATCAGTATAGAAATCTATATATCTTTTAGTCCCCGGGGTCTGTGTACACCACGCCTCACTGTTGGGAATTAGAGTTTCAAACTTTTTGTCGAAAAGTGGTTTTGTCAGGGTGTAATCCACTACGTTAGGCACATCTGGCATTACTTTGAGGACCGAACTATGACCGTACATTTTTTCCGACCACAGCGATAGCTCGCCCAACCGCACAGCCGTTGTTGCAGCTGACTGTTTGGCCAAAATGTCTAAAGGCAATAGATGTAGCATGACATTAAGGGAGTCTCTTTATATATTTCATTTCTTCTAATATATAATATGTTTGAAAACAATATAATATGTTTGAGTAGTCCAAGTTCAAAACATTTTGTGTTCTCACATACAAATACCCAAAAACCATATGTTTATCCATACACTGTGAACCCACCAGGTAGATAAATTTAGATTAATATAGAAAATTTAGATTATTTTTAGAAAATTTTAACTAATCAGTATTACAAACGCTGACATCACGCCGATATCACAAATATAAGTAAATATTTTTCGACAAATTCAAGAAAATGTATTAGACGTAAATAATGTTTTCCACTTGGTGAAGAAAGTTTTGTAGTTTGAAGGAAAAAATTGGAGTTCAAAATTGCAAGAATGTTTTTAGTACCATACGAAGTTCAAAATGGGCGCATTTATAGTAAAATTTACAAATTTAAAGAAGAAATTAACTATTTTATTAGAAGTACGATTTTAGTATATCTTTATGCTTTATTTGTGTATAATTTTTCCGTTTTTTAGATCATGTAACTAACGTAAGCAAATAATTATTAGAGAAAACAAAATTTTCTCCAAAAATCGTAATTCCATGAATTAAAATAAAGTTAAATTGGCTTTAGTGAAATAGAGGGTTCACTTTTTTTGGCTGTAATATGCTAGTTTAAAAAAATTGGAAGTTGTTCCACAAACACTTCTTTTAAAGCGCATTCCAGGATCCCCCAGCGTTCTTTATTTTTGAGAACATCTCACACTGAACAGTGAACCCACCAGGAAGAAAACTTTGTGTTAATTTTAGAAAATTTTGAATATTTTTAGAAAATTTTATCTAAACAGTATTACAAACGCTGGCACCACAAAAATAAGTAAATGTTTTTCGACAAATTCAAGAAAAATTATTAGACATAAATAATTTTTATCACTTGTTGAAGAAACTTTTGTAGTTTGAAAGAAAAAATTGGAGTTCAAAATTGCAAGAATGTCTTTAGTGACATACGAAGTTCATGATGGACGCATTTTTAGTAAAATTTACAAAATTATAGAAATAATGAACTACTTAGTGAGAATTACGAATTTAGTAAATCGTTTTGTTTTATTATTGTTGGTTTTGTTCTTTAAGCATTGTTGTTGTTGTTGTTGTTTTTTTGATTTCACCTTAAAACCATGCATTGACTAAACTACAAGTGTAGCTTAACCAACAGAGGAAAATAATGTTTGTCAAATTTATTTGGGCAAAGATGGTTGGATGGACGCACGTTTCAGAATTACCACATTCCTCATCAGCATCCTCTACTTGCAGCACAACTATCAACCAATTATCAGAATAAATTCAGGCAGTTCATTAAACCCAACAATGAACCACAATTGAACCTTCGGGAAAAAGGTTTTGCATGATAGCCGGCTTACGCCGAAATAAATTCGTACAAACATATCTCTATGCAGTCTATAGGGCCTTGCCCAAATAAATTTGACAAACATTCTTTTCCTCTGTTGGTTAAGCTACACTTGAAGTTTAGTCAATGCATGGTTTTAAGCTGAAATAAAAAACAACAACAATTTAGTAAATCTTTATGCAAAATTTGTGTATATTTTTCCCGTTTTTTAGTTCATTTAGCAAACGTTCGCAAACAATTATTAGAGTACAGAAAACGTTCTCCAAACATAATAATTCCATGAACTAAAATAAAGTTAAATTGGCTTTAGTGAAATAGAGAGTTCACTTCTTTTGAGTGCAGGAAGTAGTTAGAATACCATGCCGTGGTGTCATATTAGGTTTATATCACAAACATTTGATTAGACGTTTTGATGTATAGTGTGGGGGGATATTAAGCCACCATGTAGCGAAATTCAAAGTCATCCACTGGGTTGCTAACTTCAGGGCCCAGTGGACGGGTATCGACTGGAGTTATAAATCTGGGCAATGAGCAAGAGTTAGGCCCAATTAGTCGACCTGTAGACGGGTCGACAGGTGGCGAAACTCTGACAAGTCGAACTTTTTCTAAGGTAACGACATCAAAAGGAGGTAATCCCTCACGAAAGAGATTCAAGGAACGCAGAAATGCTTTGTTTATTCTAAAGAAATTATGGCCAGTCGACCCACGCACGTTGTCGGCCAAACAAAGCTATTCCTTAAAATGGGCTCAAGGAATTCTTGAAGCTGGAAAAAGGAACGATCACCGGATGAGCTGCCATCCTCCAAAAGGAATCAAAGATCGTTTGCCTCAGTTGCTAAAGACAGCCTTGTGATGGCAATCATTAATAAAGGAGCATTGGACGGTATGGTTCCAAAGCAAAAATGGGGGGAAATTGAGAATGCTTTGTCTGGCGTCTACTCACAGATGCTAGAAAAGATTCCCGGTCCAGATCCTCGACACAAGAGGCTGGTTGGTATCAAGGACGATTCAAGGTAGTCGCATTTGAGGACCAGAGGTCTATAGAATGTTTTAAAGCTGCGTTGATACTAATTGGTGAAGTTTGGGAAGGAGCTGCTTTAGAGTTAGTCGAGAAGAAAGACATACCGGCTAGACCAAGAGCACATGCGTGGATACCTGCAAACCTTCAAGAACCATGTGTTTATAGAAACAAAATAGGTGAATTAAGTACTCCGGGGTTCAAACTATTGCAAACTATTGCAGACATGACAGGGAGATGCCTCCATGTGCCGTTAAGACCTTAGTTGAGGAGTCATTGAAAACAAAGACAAAACTCATTATGGGATGCGATGCAAATGCACATCATAGTATATGGGGAAGTGGTGACATTAATGCAAGAGGAGAGTCACTCCTAGAGTTTATTTTGCGTACTAATTTGGGAGATGCCCCAACATTTGTCACTAAAAATAGGCAAGATGTTTTGGACGTCACCTTGGCCTCTCAAGGACTGAATGAAATGATATCTGATTGGCAGGTTTTAAGTGAACATAGCTTCTCAGATCATCGCTACATCAGTTTCAAATTAGATATCCATGCCACCAAGACCATATTTCCGCCAAATGTTAGGAAAGCTGATTGGAATAGGTATAGGGAATCGTTCAATATGATGATACCGGAAACAAATATGAGCACTGTGCAAGATATCGAACACGTAGTGGAGAGGATTACTAAGGCCTTCAACATCTCACTGAAAGCTGCATGCCCTACAGGGAAGCCAAGGGGGGAAAATCGACCACCATGGTGGTCTACGGAGTTAAGTAATATGAGGAAATCCTGCAGGAAGCTCTTTAACAAAGCAAAGTCCGCCAGAGCTCCTGAGCATTGGGACGCTTTCAAGAAAAATCTGAGAGAATACAAGCGAGAACTGAGAAAGGAATGATTACTGCAGCTGTATTGAAAATACGTCCGAGGCTTCCAGAATACGGATGGTACTAGCATCCACTAACTCCGCTCCAGGTTTCATTAAAACATCGGAGGGCAATTGGACAATGTTCAGTGAAGAGACGCTGGAGGTACTATTGGACATACATTTTCCTGGAAATCAGACGGTCGAACCATGATCTGGCGGTGCCACAAGGGCTCAGCGGTCGTTTCCTATCGAGGAAATTGTATCGGAATGTAGAATAAAATGGGCATTAAATAGCTTTGGATCATTCAAATCCCCCGGACCTGATCGAATTACTCCGGCGGAGTTACAAGCAGTGACTGGCAGCATCATCGCTTGGTTGTCGGCGATATATATATAGGATGTATCAACTTAGCATATATCCCAGGAAAGTGGAGGGAAACAAATGTCGTTTTTATACCTAAAGCGGGAAAAGCACCTCACTCGAGTGCGAAGGATTTCCGACCAATCAGCTTATCCTCATTCCTACTTAAGACTCTGGAGAGGATGATAGACATTTATCTTAGAACTAGCGTCGATTTAAGTTTGTTCTCGAAACGACAACATGCATACTCGAACGGCAGGTCTAGTGAGACCGCATTACATGAACTAGTCAGCTTTTTTGAAAGCTCACTATCTGTCAAAGAATACACAATCGTGGCGATCCTAGACATCGAAGGGTCGTTCAACAACATCCATCCGAGCTCGATTTTAAATGGACTGACAACTCTGATATACTTAGACTGTTAGACGAACTTCTAACGAAGAGACGTATTTCAGCCACACTAGGACAAGCAAACATACAGAGGTATGTGAACAGAGGCTCTCCCCAAGGAGGACTTCTATCACCTTTTCCTTGAAATGTTGCTATAAACAATCTTCTGGTTTCCCTAGAAAAAGAAAGGATAAAAGTGGTAGCATACGCAGATGATGTGGCGCTAGCAGTCAGGGGAAAATTCCCATCCTCAATCAAAGATATTATACAGAGAGCCCTCCGGTTGACTTAGAAATGGGCGAAAGATAATGGTCTTAGGGTAAATCCTGCAAAGACAGAACTAGTCATGTACTGCAAAGATCGCAAAACTCACACGGTTAGGCCCATTTCCTTAGGGGGTATTGAAATTCCCTTTGGTGAGTGTGCAAAATACCTTGGCGTCATTTTGGAGAGGAAGCTGAACTTTAAGCCTAATATTGAAGAAAGGGCGAGGAAGGCAACGGTAGCTTTGTACTCGTGCAAAAAGACAATAGGAAACAAGTAAGGAAAGTCTAAAGTCGGGCGGGGCCGACTATATTATACCCTGCACCACTTTGTAGATCTAAATTTTCGATACCATATCATATCCGTTAAATGTGTTGGGGGCTATATATAAAGGTTTGTCCCAAATACATACATTTAAATATCACTCGATCTGGACAAAATTTGATAGACTTCTACAAAATCTATAGACTCAAAATTTATGTCGGCTAATGCACTAGGGTGAAACACAATGTTAGTAAAAAACAAGTAAGTAAAGTCTAAAGTCGGGCGGGGCCGACTATATTATACACTTCACCATTATGTAGACCAAAATTTGTGTTACCATCTCAAATCCTTCAAATTTGTTGGGTGTTATTATCAAGGTTTATATTCCCATATACAAATATTTATATCTGAAACGATTTGGAGAAAATTTTTTGTACTTCTACAAAATCTCTAGAACTAGGCTAACACCCTGGGATGAAACACAATCTTAGTAAAAAACAAGGATATTGGTTAGATCTCGCCAAGATATGTGGTCAAGTGTGGGTTGTGATATATTATTTGGTCTAGTCGGGCGACTTGAAGCCTTGTTTAAAACTCATCCGTTCTGTGGAAATTTTGGCATTGCAGTGTGTAGGATATGGCTAAGATATGGGGAAATCATCACAGAATTTTGTGTAAAGTGTGAGAATTTTGGCCATATTTGTATTCTCTGAGGAAACTATCCAGTCAATTGGAGGAAAATCCCATTGAAAATAATGGGTCTAAAATATGAAACAGTCTACCATATTTCTCCAACTCTGGTGTACGTATATATGGGAGCTATATACAATCTGAACCAATTTTGACTAAATTTGACATGCATAGTTAGAATAATAATTCTGCTATCTATGCGAAATTTCACGTAAATGGGAGTATAACTTTGGCCCCCCTCGTCACATGAGTGCAAATCGGACGGGAGATATATATGGGAGCCATATCTAAATCTGAACCGATTTCAACCAAATTTGCCACAATTACATATACTACTAAACGTACTAATTGTGCGAAATTTGAAGCACATCACGGCAAAACCCTGGATTTTGAGGCCATATAAGTTCAAATCGGATGAAAGATATATATGGGAGCTATATCTAAATCTGAATCGATTTTGACCATATTTGGCACATACAATAGTATCGTTAAAAGTACCGCTTGTGCAAAATTTTAAGTAAGTCAGTGCAAAACTCTGGCTTTTGAGACCATATAAGTCCAAATCGGGCGAAAGATATATATGTGAGCCATATCTAAATCTGAACCAATTTTAACAAAATTTGACACACTTAACGATACTACTAAACGTACCCCTTGTGCAAAATTTGAAGCAAATCACGGCAAAACTCTGGGTTTTGTGGCCATATAATTTCAAATCGGACGAAAGATATATATGGGAGCTATATCTAAATTTGAACCGATTTCATTCAAGTTGACCAAGCATTGGTAGAATGTCAATTCTACCCTCTGTGCAAAATTTCACGAAGATCGGTTGTAAACTTTGGCCTCTGTGGTCATATAAGTCTAAATCGGACGAAAGATATATATGAGAGCTATATCTAAATCTGAACCGATTTGGCTGATATTTTGCAAGATATTTGGATGTACGGTATTTCAAGAAAATCGGTTGATAAACACGCTAACTATGACCACATCGGGGATAAATATATATGGCAGCTATATCTTACTCTGAACCGTTTTTTTCCAAAACCAATAGCGATTGTCTCTGTCCCAAGAAACGGCCCTATGCCAAATTTGAGGACGATCGGACTTAAATTGCGAGCTGTATTTTGTGCACAAAATTACATATACAGACAGACAGACGGACGGACAGACAGACAGACGGACATCGCTAAATCGACTCAGAATTTAATTCTAAGCCGATCGGTATACTAAAAGATGGGTCTATGACCACTATTTCTTGGCGTTATAAATATGGGAAATATGAAGCGTATAAATATGGGAAACATTTAAATCTGAAGCAATTTTAAGGAAACTTCGCAAAAGTTTATTTATGATTTATCGCTCGATATATATGTATTAGAAGTTTAGGAAAATTAGAGTCATTTTTACAACTTTTCGACTAAGCAGTGGCGATTTAACAAGGAATATGTTGGTATTTTTGACAATTTTTGTCGAAATCAGAAAAACATATATATGGGAGATATATCCAAATCTGAACCGATTTCAACCAAATTTGGCACGCATAGTTACAATGCTAATTCTACTCCCTATCCAAATTGTCAACTAAATCGGAGCAAAAAATTGGCCTCTGTGGGCAATTGAGTGTAAATCGGGCGAAAGCTATATATGGGAGCTATATCTAAATCTGAACCGATTTTGGTGATATTTAGCAAGATTTTCGAGACTCATAAAATATTCGGATGTACGGAATTTGAGGAAGATCGGTTGATATACACGCCAATTATGACCAGATCGGTGAAAAATATATATGGCAGCTATATCTAAATATGAACCAATTTTTTCAAAATCAATAGGGATCGTCTTTGAGCCGAAACAGGATCCTATACCAAATTTTAGGACAATCGGACTGAAACTGCGAGCTGTACTTCGCACACAAAAATACATCAACAGACCGACAGACAGACGGACATCGCTAAATCGACTCAGAATTTAATTCTAAGCCGATCCGTACACTAAAAGGTTGGTCTATGATTACTCCTTCTTGGCGTTACATACAACTGCACATACTTATTATACCCTGCACCACAGCAGTGGTGAAGGGTATAAATATGGGAAACATTTAAATCTGAAGCAATTTTAAGGAAATTTCGCAAAAGTTTATTTATGATTTATCGCTCAATATATATGTATCAGAAGTTTAGGAAAATTAGAGTCATTTTTACAACATTTCGACTAAGTAGTGACGATTTTACAAGGAAAATGTTGGTATTATGACCATTTTTGTCGAAGTCAGAAAAACATATATATGGGAACTATATCTAAATCTGAACCGATTTCAAGCAAATTTGGCACGCATAGCTACAATGCTAATTCTACTCCCTGTGCAAAATTTCAGCTAAATCGGAGTTATAAATTGGCCTCTGTGGTTATATGAGTGTAAATCGGGCGAAAGCTATATATGGGAGATATATCTAAATCTGAACCGATTTCAACCAAATTTAGCACGCATAGCAACAATGCTAATTCTACTCCCTGTGCAAAATTTCAATTAAATCGGAATAAAAAATTGGCCACTGTTGTGATAAGTCGGGCGAATGATATATATGTGAGCTACATCTAAATCTGAACCGATTTCAATAAAATTTGGCACACTTGACTACACTACTAATTGTACTTCTAGTGCAAAATTTCAACCAAATTCGGGCAAAACTCTGGCTTCTGGGACCGTATTAGTCCATATCGGGCGAAAGATATATATGGGAGCTATATCTAAATCTGAACCTATTTCAATCAAATTTTGCGCACTTGACTATAGTACTAATTGTTCTTCTTGTGCAAAATTTTAAGCAAATTATTTCTTCCAAATCAATAGGATTCTATTCTGAGCCAAAACACATACTTGTGCCAAATTTGAAGTCGGTTGGACTAAAACTGCGACCTAGACGGACATGGCTATATCGACTCAGGAGCCCACCCTGAGCATTTTTGCCAAAGACACCATGTGTCTATCTCGACTCCTTCTGGGTGGTGCAAACATATGCACTAACTTATAATACCCTGTTCCACCGTGTGGTGCAGGGTATAAAAAGTGGGGATTAAAACCAAAAATTGTGCATTGGCAATACACGGCAGTGGTTAGACCTATAATGCTATATGGTGTTGTAGTCTGGTGGCCGGCACTTCACCAGCCGACAAGTTTAGACAAAGTTCAGCATATGGCGTGTATCTCAGGCGCATTCAGCAAGACAGGAACAAATTCCCTTAATGTCATGCTGCATCTATTGCCTTTAGACATTTTGGCTAAACAGTCAGCTGCAACAACGGCTGTGCGGTTGCGCGAGCTATCGCTGTGGTCGGAAAAAAAATTACGGTCACAGTTCGGTCCTCAAAATAATGCCATATGTGCCTAACGTAGTGGATTATACCTTGGCGACACCACTTTTCGACAAAAAGTTTGAAACTCTAATTCCCAACAGTGAGGCGTGGTGCACACAGGCCCCGGGGAATAAACGATATATTATATAGATTTCTACCCTGATGGCTCCAAATTGGATGAACAAGTGGGTTTCGGAGTATATTCTAAAGATCTGGAACATCGAATAGCGAAAAGATTACCTAATCACTGTAGTGTTTTTCAGGCTGAAATATTAGCAATAAGAGAGGTGGAGAATTGGCTGAGAAGTAATGTTCAAAAAAATGTTGGCATTAATATATACTCACACAGTCAACCTGCAATAAAATCCTCGGACTCTGCGTTCCTTAACTCCAAAACAGTCGATCCATATGTTTTATTACACAATTATTTTCCTATTATCTAATTTTTACAGTTTGAAGAACTTTTTCGCTCCGACCAGGGGTTGAACGTGGGTTTGCTGACGCCATAACAGAACGCCTTAGCACACTCAGCCACAAACGCCATTGAACATAAAGCGTCGAAAGGTCAATTCAAATGTTTGTGATATGATCGTAATACGACACCAAGGAATAACATTCTAATTGCTTCTGGAGATGTTCTTTATTAGTAGGAACGAAAAAATAAGAAACGCAGGTTCAAATCTCAAAAAATTATTTTTTTTTATGTCATGCATCGTTTTTATTTTTTATTTTCGGCATATATTTTCGTATAGATATATTTTTTCCATTAAAAATCAACAAAAAAAAATTAAAAATTCTCGTAATTTGCCAAACCTTCTCAAAAGAACTTCCATGGAAGCGAAAAAGTAAAACGGCACAGGTTCAAATCCCAGCGGGGTAAAATTTATTTTTTAAATTATTTTTTTACTTTTTTTTCATTAATTTCTATTTTTTTGTTTTTTTTTTATTAGTTTTCTATTTTTTGTAAAATTTAATTGTACAAAATTTGCAATTAAAATAGCCTGATTGCGTTTTTTCTAATACTTGTCCACAAGGACTGCATGGGAAGTAGAAAAAAATCATTGGGGGATCCCAAGATGCGCTTTAGAAGAAATGTTTGTGGACTTGTTCAAAAGGACTGCATCGGAAGTTGAAAAAACTCGATGGGGATTCTGGGCTGGGCTTTAAAAGAAATGTTTGTGGAACAACTTCCAATTTTTTTTGCTGGGATGACAAGCCCATGTAAAATTCATTGGAGATGACCCAAGTTTGCACTACTTCCGGATCACAAATTGGGTATCCAAACCACTTTTGTGGAAGCTCTCTTTTTGCTGGGATATTGTGTTAAAACTGTTTGACCCCTGCATCATATTTCAGTATCCAAACATATAAAAACACATTTTTGCTTTCGTGTTTCAACCGCTGCTTTGTATGCAGCAGGGTTGCCTTTTCGCACACTGTGAATTTTGCGTCATACGTTTACGGCGTTATAATACGTATGCCGCAAAAGTCGTAAACTTAGTGTAAAAAATATAATTTTAAATTAAAGAAATGGTGATTTCTATACCCTGCGCCACACTGTGGAACAGGGTATTATAAGTTAGTGCATATGTTTGTAACACCCAGAAGGAGACGAGATAGACACATGGTGTCTTTGGCAATAATGCTCAGGGTGGGTCCCTGAGTCGACCCACCCCGTCCGTCTGTCTGTCTGTGAACACATTTTTGTGATCAAAGTCTAGGTAGCAATTTAAGTCCAATCGCCTTCAAATTTGGCATATTTTCCTAATTTGGGTCAGAATAGAACCCTATTGATTTTGGAAGAAATCGGTTCAGATTTAGATATTATGCTGGGTCCATATTAGTGCATATCGGGCGAAAGATAGATATGGGAGTATCTTTCGCCCGATATGCACTAATATGGACCCAGCAGCCAGAGTTTTATACCGATTTGCTTGAACTTTTGTAGAAACATAACACTTAGTCGTATAGTCAAGTGAGCAAAATTTGATTGAAATCGGTTCAGATTTAGATGTAGCTCCCATATATATCTTTCGCCCGATATGCACTTATATGGACCCAGAAGCCAGAGTTGTATCCCGATTATCTTGAAATGTTGCACAAGGTGTACAATTGGTAGCATAGTCATGTGTGCCAAATTTAATTGAAATCGGTTCAGATTTAGATATAGCTTCCATATATATTTTTGCCCGATATGGACTTATATGGCCCCAGAAGCCATAGTTTTGGCCCAATTTGGTTGAAATTTTGCACAGGGAGTAGAATTAGCATTGTAGCTATGCATGTCAATTTTGGTTGAAATCGGTTCAGATTTAGATATAGCTCCCATATATATGTTTTTCCGATTTCGACAAAAATGGTCAAAATACCAACATTTTCCTTGTAAAATCGCCACTGCTTAGTCGAAAAGGTGTAAAAATGGCTCTAATTTCCTTGAACTTCTAATACATACACGCTCACAAAAAATCGCTTCTGTAACATATACTCCCAAACATATTTTGCTTCAAGCATATACATTTTTGGGTATTGCCCAAACATTTATATGTTTGATCTCTACCAATATATAATATGTTTGAAAGCATATTGGTCTAAACAATATATGTTTGGGTAGTCTAAGTTCCAAACATTTTGTATTTTTGCATCCAAATTCAATAATGTTGTCTTCCAAAAAACAATATGTTATTATGTGACCATATAATATGTTTGGAAGCATTTTGCACCCAAAAATATTATATGCTTAAAAAAAATTCTCCCAAACAATATTGTGCTCAAAAATTTATTTATTTATTTATATATTTACAATCATAATGAATTATGAAAATACACAGGTAATATAGGTGCTAACAACATAGGTTTTCGACCTGAATGCTCAAAATTTTGTTTCTGCCCAATTGTATATTCCCCGATATCTTTCTCACTTCCACGAGATTTTTTAGTTCTTAGCACCTTTTTTTGTAATACAAACATTGTAGAAGAAATTATTCAATTTTATGATTTTTTTTATTTTAATTTTACCTTTTGCCGGACGGGGATTCGAACAGCGGACCACACAGTTTGTAAGGATCAAAGAAATAGCTGATCAATTGCCCAACGAAAAATAAAATGTTAATTTTGTAATAACAAGCAACAACCACCAACTTAATTCAATATCGCTCCCTGTTAAATAGCTTTCCAAGCTACTAAACACATATATGTTTATAGGCTATTTCTAAATTAATATATGTTTGCATCCAAGCATATTATATTTACAAACATTTTATGTCCCAAACATAATATGTTCTAACATATTAACATATATGTCCCAAACATGTTATGCTAGTTTATGAACATTATATGCTTGCACTCAAAAATATTGTGTTTAAAAATTTGTGTTCCAAACATATAATGTTTATAGCCAAACATATGAAAAACAGTCTTTTTCATCCGTGTATATATCGAGCGATAAATCACAAATAAACTTTTGCGAAGTTTCTTTAAAGTTTGCTTCAGATTTAAATGTTTTCCATATTCTTTTACTGAAATTGTGTTCCACCCTAGTGCATTAGCTGACTTACATTTTGAGTCTATAGATTTTGTAGAAGTCTATCAAATTCTGTCCCGATCGAGTAACATTTAAATGTATGTATTTGGGACAAACCTTTATATATAGCCCCCAACACATTTGATGGATTTGATATGGTATCGACAATTTAGATCTACAAAGTGGTGCAGGGTATAGTATACACCCTCACAAAAAATCGCTTCTGTAACATATACTCCCAAACATATTTTGCTTCAAGCATATACATTTTTGGGTATTGCCCAAACATTTATATGTTTGATCTCTTCCAATATATAATATGTTTGAAAGCATATTGGTCTAAACAATATATGTTTGGGTTATCTAAGTTCCAAACATTTTGTATTTTTGCATCCAAATTCAATAATGTTGTCTTCCAAAAAAGAATATGTTATTATGTGAACATATAATATGTTTGGAAGCATTTTACACCCAAAAATATTATATGCTTAAAAAAAATTCTCCCAAACAATATTGTGCTCAAAAATTTATTTATTTATTTATTTATTTATTTACAATCATTATTAATTATGAAAATAAACAGGTAATATAGGTGCTAACAACATAGGTTTTCGACCTGAATGCTCAAAATGTTGTTTCTGCCTAATTGTATATTCCCCCACATCTTTCTCACTTCCACGACATTTTTTAGTTCTTAGCACCTTTTTCTGTAATACAAACATTGTAGAAGAAATTATTCAATTTTATGATTTTTTTTATTTTAATTTTACCTTTTGCCGGACGGGGATTCGAACAGCGGACCACACAGTTTGTAAGGATCAAAGAAGTAGCTGATCAATTGCCCAAGGAAAAATAAAATGTTAATTTTGTAATAACAAGCAACAACCACCAACTTAATTCAATATCGCTCCCTGTTAAATAGCGCTCCAAGCTACTAAACACATATATGTTTATAGGCTATTTCTAAATTAATATATGTTTGCATCCAAGCATGTTATATTTACAAACATTTTATGTCCCAAACATAATATGTTCTAACATATTAACATATATGTCCCAAACATGTTATGCTAGTTTATGAACATTATATGCTTGCACTCAAAAATATTGTGTTTAAAAATTTGTGTTCCAAACATATAATGTTTATAGCCAAACATATGAAAAACAGTATTTTTCATCCGTGTAGTTGGCCCCGCCCGACTTTAGACTTTCGTTACTTGTTAGTATGGAAATTGGCTCTAATAAGCCAAAAAGTGATTTTATAAAATTCTCTCCAAACAGTAATTCATTTATGCAAGACTTAAGCAGTTTTCCTTCCTGCAGAAATTTGTGAAAGGTTAAGTATGAGCGGGTACTGACCGTCATGTTTACTGCACCACCGAGTAATTTTGACTTTGAGTTTCCAATTGAAATATCTCTTTTCTCAAGTTTTTAAACTTGTTGATAATTTTATAAACATTCCTTGGAATTGAAACTTCTTCGCACACGGACGAAAAATACTGTTTTTCATTTGTTTGGGTGTAAAAATTATATATTTTTTAACACAATATGTTTTAGTGCAAGCATATGCTGTTCATAAAATAGCGTAACATGTTTGCGACATATATGTTAATATGTTAGAACATACTATGTTTGGGACATAAAATTTTTGTAAATATATAGCAATGTTGAATAGCCTATAAATATATATATTTTTTGGAAAGAGAGACCTGCAAGTAAAAGAATGGAAGTAACCAATTTGCGCCTTAAAAACATAAATGCACAAAGAAAATTTCATTAATTTTTTTCTACCAGTATATGTCGAAGGTGAAACATAATATGTTTCAACAATACAAACAATATTTTGTTTGGACCAATCCTGAAAATATATATGCTTGAAGCAGAATGTCTTTGGGGTATATTTTACAGAAGCGATTTTTTTAGGGTGCACATATCATCAACTTGGATGTCATTCGCTGCCTAGCTGAAGGGACGTTTACTACTTTTTATACATTTACGACATCTATGCACTGAAAAAACAGTGAAAACTTTTGGTTAATTTTATAAAGTTTTGAATATTTGTAGAAAATTTTAACTAAACAGTATTACAAACGTTGGCCTCACGCCGATGTCATAAAAATAAGTAAATATTTTTCGACAAATTCAAGAAAATTTTTTAGACATAACTAAGTTCTTTCACTTGTCAAAGAAAATTTTGTAGTTTGAAGGAAAAACTTGGAGTTAAAAATTGCAAGAATGTCTTTAGTGACATACGAAGTTCATGATGGACGCATTTTTGGTAAAATTAACAAATTTAAAGAAATTCTGAACTATTTTGTGGAAGACACGAATTTAGTTAATCTTTATGCTTCATTTGAGTATATTTTGTCCTCGGTTTTAGTTAATTTAACTAACGTACACAAAAAATTATTAGAGTAAAGGAAACTTTCTCCAAACATAATAATTCAATGAACTAAAATAAAGCTAAATTGGCTTTAGTGAAATAGAGAGTTCACTTTTTTTGTGTGTGACGTTTACAACGTTTACAATTTTGCAACAGTCGCAATCCTTAAAAAAGTTGATACAGACCATTCCTGAAGCAGATTCGGAGAATTTTCATATGAAGAAACAAAGCACTTTATACTTTAATGTTTGATTTTCGATAAAACATCATCACATTCAGAACATATACAGAAAATAATATAACCCAGTGTTATTTGTCTATAAGATATCATGAAGGAATCGTTCACGACCGATTTAAATCCTTGAAGACATACTGTGGAAACTTCATACAAACCGTTGTCGACTTTTTCAGCAAATATCGCAAAATTCTAGCATTACTTTCCAAGCTAAAATGTCAACGATCATGTCAATGGCGACAAAACCGCTTACAGATTCTTCTACTGTTTCGTCGATGATACTGTTAGAGATAGGCCCTTCTACATTTTTCTGGAATAATCATTAGGAGACAGAGTCTTCCACGTTTTCCTCAATAACAATATTAACGACAATTTCTAGCATTTCGTCGATTACCTATATTCATCAATGACAATGACATTGCAAGAAACACGTAGTTCGAAAGTTATGATTATTTTAAAGGCGTATAATTTACAATTTTAATCAAAATTCACGAAAATAAATTTAGAAAACTATTTAATGAAATACCAAAATGATTTGAGAAAAAACGTTACTCAATTATTATTTTCCTTCAGTTTACGGTAATTTTGTTTGTGTTTTGTGGTATTTTTTTTCTGCTTAAACACCGTCAAAAATTCGCCTCTGTAACTGTTACGTTAAAGATCGTTTAATAATTTTAAATTTAATTAAACCAAAAAAAAGAAAACTGAATTACTTTCAATATAAAATGTTCAATAATAAATTCATTTTATTTTCTGAAAATAGAAAAATTTTACAAGTTAATGATACTAGTAGAGATACTTATGATGTTGTTTGCTCAGTGGTCCAAATCAAAGAGATCGAATCAATTGATTTTAAAATCCACTTCAGCTATCATCATTCGACTTCAAATTTTGAATTGAGTGACTTCTCTATAGTGTTTTTTTTCCCGGGATCCCGTTCCCGAAAAATCGCTATGGTTTCGCTCCCGCTTTCCCGGGAAGTTTTCTTTGCAGTACTTTATATAAAATGGAGGAGTAAATACTACAAAAACATTATTTTTAGTACCCTTGGGTAAATCATCATTCGCATTACACTTCTAAAGTCTACTTTAACTATTTTCAACTGTCATTTTCTTTATAAATAAGGGACTTCAAATCCATTTTGAGTAGATTTTGAGGCTCATGTGAATGGGATATAATTTAGCCTAAGTAGAGAAGAAAATATAACTTAATTGTTTTTGGTAATTTTGTTTAGATAAAATAAGCTATGAAATGATTTACGTTAACATTTTCAATTACTTTGGAAATTGCATTCTCCTATTTGAATATGTCCAAGTAGTAACAGTGCCTTGTCCGACATAAATAGTCGTGGGTTCGAGCCCAGGTTACAACGGCCTACCATTTGGTTAAAAGAAGGTTGCTCGTCCTACTTTTTTATTGTCATATTTCTGTAAACCGGCATTCCAATAGACTGGTAGACTAAGTAAACCTTTATAAACAATGGGTCATTTTACATTATATAACCACTTTTGCAATTGCATAATTGCAAATTATTTTCATAATTATTGCATGGATGTGTTTATGAAATACTAAAATGGCAACTTTCATTATAATAGTTACTTTAATTTCAAATATAGATGGTGTATTCCTTCTGGAAATATTGACCGAAAATGTGCATATCGAAATAGGTTTCTTTCATTTCCATACAAGTTTTAATGTTACAAAAAATCCCCCTATATCGGAAGAGACTCTCCATTGTGACCATTGTAAAAGCTTTTTGCATTTTGTTATTACAAAATATTTCTTATTTTAGTATAATATACATAGTATACAATGTTAGTTGTCCAGGCAGCGCCTATAACCGTAGCTTTAGGCGATTTCTAATTTATTTCAGTGTCTAAATATATTCCACATCGAAGCAAGTTTCCCTTTGACCGGGATCCCGGGAAATTCGAAAAAAATTCCCGCTTTCCCGGGAATGGAAAAAGTCCCGGAAAACCCTACTTCTCTCGTGAAACATATTTAATTCAACAGTGCTGCTGTTTCAATTTCATTTAATTGTAATGAGAAAGCAATCATTGATAACAATACTCATTCATTAATAGTGTGATGCTGCAATGCATTGATCAGTAAACAAGAACAAAAAGCTGAAGATCAGTTATTTGTCTCTTTTTTTTATTTTTATTAAATATTTTTGTAAAAAATTTTTTGGTTTTTTATGTTATACATTGTTTTTTTTCGGCAAATATTTGTATAAAGATATTTTTATACCCTCCACCATAGGATGGGGGGTATATTAACTTTGTCATTCCGTTTGTAACACATCGAAATATTGCTCTAAGACCCCATAAAGTATATATATTCTGGGTCGTGGTGAAATTCTGAGTCGATCTGAGCATGTCCGTCCGTCCGTCCGTCTGTTGAAATCACGCTAGGTTAGGTTAGGTTAAGGTGGCAGCCCGATTAAGATTCAGGCTCACTTAGACTATTCAGTCCATTGTGATACCACATTAACTAAAAGTACCTATTACATATGGGCACTTCTAGTTTTAACCGCTGAACCTTCTTGATTATTTTTCTTTGTTGAACCAACCAGATTGTTCCAAAAACAGTAGCAGACTGCTTAAGTTAACGTTTTCCAGATCCGCCAGTAATCTGAAGCTATATGCTCCTAAAAGTTGCTTGCGCTTTACACAAAATGCAGGACACTCACACAAGAGGTGTTTAATTGATTCTTTTTCCTCCGCATCATGACAGCTCATACAATAGTCATTATACTTCGCGCCAATAGTTTTTGCAAAATCGCCTATCAGGCAGCGACCCGTTATAGCAGATATCAGGAGTGATATCTGACGTCTCGAGAACATTAGCATATCTAGTGTGCGGTTTAAGTTGAAATGGGGCCATATTTGCTTGGTGTCGTTACAACCCTTGCAATTCTCCCATCGAACATTTGCCATCATAACAGCCTTCTCACGCAGCATGAGCTTGCAGGTAGCTAGGGGCATACCAACAAATTCTAGTTCCCCTGGAATATGTAAGGTAGTCCCTAGCCTTGCCAACTCATCCGCTTCGCAGTTCCCCGGTATGTTCCTATGGCCAGGCACCCATATTAGGTGAATATTGTACTGCTCAGCCATCTCATTGAGAGATTTGCGGCAGTCGATGACCGTTTTCGAGTTGAGGAACACAGAGTCCAAGGATTTTATTGCAGGTTGACTGTCTGAGTATATATTAATGCCCACATTTTTTGGAACATTACTTCTCAGCCAATTCGCCACCTCTCTTATTGCTAATATTTCAGCCTGAAAAACACTACAGTGATTAGGTAATCTTTTCGCTATTCGAAGTTCCAGATCTTTAGAATATACTCCGAACCCCACTTGTCCATCCAATTTGGAGCCATCAGTGTAGAAATCTATATATTCTTTATTCCCCGGGGTCTGTGTGCACCACGCCTCACTGTTGGGGATTAGAGTCTCAAACTTTTTGTCGAAAAGTGGACTCGCCAAAGTGTAATCCACTACGTTAGGCACATCTGGCATTATTTTGAGGACAGAACTGTGACCGTAACCTTTTTCCGACCACAGCGATAGTTCGCGCAACCGCACAGCAGTTGTTGCAGCTGAATGTGTGGCCAAAATGTCTAAAGGCAATAGATGCAGCACGACATTAAGGGAATTTGTTCCTGTCTTGCTGAATGCGCCTGAAATACACAAACACGCCATACGCTGAACTTTATCTAAACAAGTCGGTTTCTGAAGTGCCGGCCACCAGACTACAACACCATATAGCATTATAGGTCTAACCACTGCCGTGTATAGCCAATGCACAATTTTTGGTTTCAGTCCCCACTTTTTTCCTATTGCCTTTTTGCACGAGTACAAAGCTACAGTTGCCTTTCTCGCCCTTTCTTCAATATTAAGCTTAAAGTTCAGCTTCCTGTCCAAAATAACGCCAAGGTATTTTGCACATTCACCAAAGGGAATTTCAATACCCCCTAAGGAAATAGGCCTAACCGTGGGAGTTTTGCGATCGTTGCAGTACATGACTAATTCTGTCTTTGCAGGATTTACCCTAAGACCATTGTCTTTCGCCCATTTCTCAGTCATCCGGAGGGCCCTCTGAATAATATCTCTGATTGTGGATGGGAATTTTCCCCTGACTGCCAGAGCCACATCATCTGCGTATGCCACCACTTTTATCCTTTCTTTTTCTAGAGTAACCAGAAGGCTATTTATAGCAACATTCCAAAGAAGAGGTGATAGAACTCCTCCTTGGGGAGTGCCTCTGTTCACATACCTTTGTATGTTTGCTTGTCCTAGTGTGGCTGAAATACGTCTCTTCATTAGCAGTTCGTCTAACAGCCTGAGTATACATGGATCAACATTCAGAGTTGTCAGTCCATTTAATATCGAGCTCGGATGGACATTATTGAACGCCCCTTCGATGTCTAGAAACGCCACGATTGTGTATTCTTTGACAGATAGTGAGCTTTCAATAAAGCTGACTAGTTCATGTAGTGCGGTCTCAGTAGACCTGCCCTTCGAGTATGCATGCTGTCGTTTCGAGAACAAACTTGAATCGATGCTAGTTCTAAGATAAATATCTATCATCCTCTCCAGAGTCTTAAGTAGGAATGAGGATAAGCAGATTGGTCGGAAATCCTTCGCCCTCGAGTGAGAGGCTTTTCCCGCTTTAGGTATGAAGACGACTTTTGTTTCCCTCCACTTTCCTGGGATATATGATAAGTTGATACATCCTTTATATATCACCGACAACCAGGGGATAATTTTGTCAGTTACAGCTTGTAACTCCGCCGGAGTAATTCCATCAGGTCCAGGGGATTTGAATGGTCCAAAGCTATTTAGCGCCCATCTAGACTAGAATAACTAGTTTCCGATACAATTTCCTCGACAGGAAACGACCGCTGAGCAACTGTGGCACCGACAGTACATGGTTCAACCGTCTGATTTCCAGGAAAATGTGTGTCCAATAGTACCTCCAGCGTCTCCTCACTGGACGTTGTCCAATTGCCCTCCGATGTTTTAATGAAACCTGGAGCGGAGTTGGTGGATGCTAGAACCTTCCGTAGTCTGGAAGCCTCGGACGTATTCTCAATACTGCTGCAGTAAGCATTCCAAGAGTTATGCTGAGCCTTTCTCAGTTCTCGCTTGTATCCTCTCAGATTCTTCTTGTAAGCGTCCCAGTCCTCAGAAGCTCTGGTGGACTTTGCCTTGTTAAAGAGCTTCCTGCAGGATTTCCTCATATTACTTAATTCCGTAGACCACCATGGTGGTCGATGTTTCCCCCTTGGCTTTCCTCTAGGGCATGCAGCTTTCAGTGAGATGTTGAAGGCCTTAGTAATCCGCTCCACTGCGTGTTCGATATCTTGCACATTTCTCATATTTGTCTCTGTTATTTCCGGTATCATCATATTGAACGATTCCCTATACCTATTCCAGTCAGCTTTCCTAACATTTGGCGAAAATATGGTCTTGGTGATATGAACATCAAATTTGAAACTGATGTAGCGATGATCTGAGAAGCTGTGTTCACTTAAAACATGCCACTCAGATATCATTTCATTCAGTTCTTGCGAGGCCAAGGTGATGTCCAAAACCTCTTGCCTGTTTTTAGTGACAAAGGTTGGGGCATCTCCCTTGTTGCAAACTACCAGATTAGTACGCAAAATAAACTCTATTAGCGACTCTCCCCTTGCATTAGTATCACTGCTTCCCCATATACTATGATGCGCATTCGCATCGCATCCCATAATGAGTTTCGTCTTTGTTTTCAGTGACTCCTCAACTAAGGTCTTAACGACACATGGAGGCATCTCCCTGTCATGTCCCATATAGACCGAAGATACCCAATATTTGCATTTGGCTATTTCTAAATTGGCAACGACAGTGTCTGCATTGCACATTGAAGGAAGCAGAAACAAGTTAAGCTCGTTTTTAGCAATTATACAGGCTCGAATTACATCATTACCAGTATACTGCAATAGTTTGAACCCCGGAGTACTCAATTCACATATTTTGTTTCTATAAACATATGGTTCTTGAATAAGAACTATGTCTATGTCCCCTTTCATCAGGAGAACTTTTAAGGCAGCACATGCAGCCTTACAATGATGAAGATTTATCTGGAGGATCCGTAGGACCATCGAGATTTTCAACAACCGTCACATCAGCCGCTTCAATCGAGTCATCAAGAATGTCCTCTTCAGAGATATCGGTGACTCTCGCAATAACCATAGGTTCGACTTTGGTGAGTTCTGAGGCAAAAGAAGCCTCCTCACGCATACGGTATCTATCCATGTCTTCAACTTTGGTATCTCCCTCGACTTCGCAAGAGGATCCGCTTACTTCTGATTCAGACAGAGGCTTGTCCATTTCTGAATCCTTTAGCTGATCGTTTTTATACACCTTCATTTGGATATAGTGAAAGCCATAACATACACGGCCCTGGGACTTTGCCAGATGTGGCAAAGACTGAGTGTTCAATATAAACACTGCATGCCGTCTTGGTCCATCCACTTCATCCAAACGGCCAACCTTCCAATCAGCTGTTGGAAGATCTGGATTGCATCGTTTTAGTCTATTTAAAATAGATTCAGGGTCAGAAGGGTTTGCAGGTATCCAGGCATGTGCTCTAGGTCTAGCCGGTATGTCTTTCTTCTCGACTAACTCTAGAGCAGCTCCTTCCCAAACTTCACCAATTAGTATCAGAGCAGCTTTAAAACATTCTATAGACCTCTGGTCCTCAAATGCGACTAGCTTAAATCGTCCTTGATACCAACCAGCCTCTTGGTGTCGAGGATCTGGGCCGGGAAACTTTTCCAGCACCTGTGAGTAGACGACAGACAGAGCATTCTCAATTTCCCCCCATTTTTGCTTTTTAATCATACCGTCCAATGCTCCTTTATTAATGATAGCCATCACAAGGCTATCTTTAGCAACTGAGGCAAACGATCTTTGATCTCTTTTGGAGGATGGCAGCTCATCCGGCGATCGTTCCCTTTTTCCAGTCTCAAGAATTCCTTGAGCCCATTTTAAGGAATCGCTTTGTTTAGCCGACAGCGTGCTTGGGTCGACTGATCCTAACTTCTTTAGGATAAACAAAGCATTTCTGCGTTCCTTGAATCTCTTTCGTGAGGGATTACCTCCTTTTGATGTCGTTACCTTAGAAAAAGTTCGACTTGTCAGAGTGTCGCCACCTGTCGACCCGTCTACAGGTCGACTAATTGGGCCTAACTCTTGGTCATTGCCCAGATTTATAACTCCAGTCGATACCCGTCCACTGGGCCCTGAAGTTAGCAACCCAGTGGATGACTTGGAATTTCGCTGCATGGTGGCTTAATATCCCACCACACTTGAAATTCGTAGTAGGTACCTATTACGATGAGTTTATCCGCTATTGAAAAACACGTCCGTTCCGTTCGACGGTTCGGATGGAATTTGCTTCTCTTAGAGGCCTCGCAAGCCAAATTTGGGGGTCCGTTTATATGGGGGCTATACGTAAAAGTGGACCGATATGGCCCATTTGCAATACCATCCGACCTACATCAATAACAACTACTTGTGCCAAGTTTCAAGTCGATAGCTTGTTTCGTTCGGAAGTTAGCGTGATTTCAACAGACGGACGGACGGACGGACGGACGGACATGCTCAGATCGACTCAGAATTTCACCACGACCCAGAATATATATACTTTATGGGGTCTTAGAGCAATATTTCGATGTGTTACAAACGGAATGACAAAGTTAATATACCCCCCATCCTATGGTGGAGGGTATAAAAAGTTATTTTTGAAACAACAACGCAGTCCATTTCGTTTATATCAAACACTGTTCTTTTCTGACTTTAAGTCTTTACACACACACACACATTTTACAGTTCATAATAAACAAAACTTATTATATCCTGACCACTACGTGGTTTAGGGTATAAAAATTTAATGTTGAACATCTTTTCGGAACCTTCCGAACATATCTGGAATATATGTAAAAAAAACTTTGGTCGAAGCAGGGATCGAACCCACGACCCTTGGCATGCGAGTCGGACGTAGCAACCACTGCTCCACGGTGCCAAACTAAATGTTTGTTTCTCTTAAATAAACTTTGTTTATTCGGTTCGTGGGCGCCGCAAGCTATGCTATATAAATATAACTTATATGGATAATTATCTATTGATGACCATAACAGGTACATAGCTCAGTGGTTAGTGTGTTGGCTTACAAAGTGCATGGTCCGCGGTTCGATTCTCCGTCCAGGCGAAAGGTAAAAAAAAATTTTAAAATTTATAAAATCGTATAATTTTTTCTACATTGTTGGTATTACAAGAAAAGGTGTTAAGAACTAAAAAACCTCGTGGATGTGAGGAAAAATGCAATTAGCAAGAAAACAATGTCTTTTATACCCTGCGCCACACTGTGGAACAGGGTATTATAAGGTAGTGTATATGTTTGTAACACCCAGAAGGAGACGAGATAGACACATGGTGTATTTGGCAATAATGCTCAGGGTGAGTCCCTGAGTCGATATAACCATGTCCGTCCGTCCGTCCGTCCGTCTGTCTGAGAACACATTTTTGTGATCAAAGTCTAGGTCGCAATTTATGTCCAATCGCCTTCAAATTTGGCACATGTTCTTAATTTGGGTCAGAATAGAACCATATTGATTTTCGAAGAAATCGGTTCAGATTTATATATATTTTTCGCCCGATATGCAGAGAGTTTGCAGCCAGAGTTTTATACCGATTTGCTTAAAATTTTGTACAAATATAACACTTAGTCGTATAGTGTGCTAAATTTGATTGAAATCGGTTCAGATTTAGATATAGCTCCCATATATATCTTTCGCTCGATATGGACTTATATGGCCCCAGAAGCCAGATTTTTGGCCGAATTTGGTTGAAATTTTGAACTAGGAGTATAATTAGTAGTATAGTCATGTGTGCCAAATTTGATTGAAATCTGTTCAGATTTAGATATAGCTTCCATGTATATTTTTCGCCCGATATGGACTTATATGGCTCCAGAAGCCAGAGTTTTGGCCCAATTTGGTTGAAATTTTGCACTAGGAGTACAATTAGTAATATAGTCATGTGTGCCAAATTTGATTCAAATCGGTTCAGATTTAGATATAGCTCCCATATATATGTTTTTCTGATTTCGACAAAAATGGTCAAAATACCAACATTTTCCTTGTTAAATCGCCACTGCTTAGTCGAAAAGTTGTAAAAATGACTCTAATTTTCCTAAACTTTTAATACATATATATCGAGCGATAAATCATAAATAAACTTTTGCGAAGTTTCCTTAAAACTGCTTCAGATTTAAATGTTTCCCATATTCTTTACTAAAATTGTGTTCCACCCTAGTGCATTAGCCAACTTAAGTTTTGAGTCTATAGATTGTGTAAAAGTCTATCAAATTCTGTTCACATCGAGTGATATTTAAATGTATGTATTTGGGACAAACCTTTATATATAGCACCCAACACATTTGACGGATGTGATATGGTATCGAAAATTTAGATCTACAAAGTGGTGCAGGGTATAATATAGTCGGCCCCGCCCGACTTTAGACTTTCCTTACTTGTTTTTTTTTTTTTGAGTTAGTCTTTATGAAATTGTTTTTACATCCTGGAAAAGAAACGTTTATCACAAAAAGTATATACATTTCTTCCAAAGACACTTCCTTACAGCGAAAAGCAAATGAGAAACGAACTTTGTTTGTCTAAAATTTCGTTTGAGAGGAAAGAACTATTTTTTTGCGTGCAGGGACAATATATTTAGGAAAATTTTATGACCCAAACATAAAATGCTCTATGAACATAATATGCTTGGACTTATACATAATGTCCTACAAATTTGAGTTCCACACCGATAATGTTTACACCGAAACATAGTCTTTTTCGACCGTGAAGCTTATCGCAACTCTTTCCATACAATTCGTTTATAACATTTATGTAGGATTTAAGATACTTTTTTTCATTACTATCACACGCAGAGAAGAAACATGATTGTCACAATCATATTCGAAGAGCAAAATAATATGATAAGAGCTATTTTTGCGGCGAACATGTAACATGCAACCATGTTTGCTCAGTGAACATGGTTCTCAGAAAAATAAAAATTTCTTCATCTAAAATATTATTATATTGATAAAAATAATTTAGTTTGAATCAAAAGACAATGATCACGATATAAAATGTTATGGTATTCGTCAAAAATGTTTTTCTTCTAGTTAAAAGAACATGGTCACAGAACATGGTCACATGATCTTTATGAAAAACTTTTTTCATCGTCGAAAAAGGACGCCACTTGAGAAAACACAAAATTAACTTTATTTATTTGTTTTTATTTATTTATAAACTAATTCATTACTTAGTATCCGACTAAAGTATATAAAATTCTACATCACTGCTGAAAATTTCAATGTCATATGTTGTTTACTTGTCAAGCTGCATTGTGTTAAATTTAAGTAATTTTTGAGCTATTCGCGCCAAGTAGTGTTTTTTTGAAATTCGGTATATTTCGGAGCTTAATATATAGTATTTCGCAAGCCAAAAGTAATATCTGCACTATGGAATCTTCAACCTCAGGTATTTTAGCGTTGTTCTACAAAAATTTTTAAACCAAAAATGTGTATAAATATTTTGAAAAAATATCTTAAAATGTGTCTAAATTTTGGCTATTTTCAAAATATTCTTGGATATTTAAATATGAATGGGGTCACTTGGCTTTAGAATATTAATGGTTTAATAAACTACAATTCCTAGGATGTTATATAAAGGAATAAAATGTTGCGCGTTTTTGCGCGAAATTTTTTTATTAAATTGACTGTGAAAATAGTCACTCAAGCAAAAAAATACCAGTTCTTGTCTTTTGTTAGCTTTTTCTTCGTTTTCTTTATTATAATTGTTGTTTTAATATATCAAAAATCATGAAACAGATGACGACGATCGTTATATGGAGGGCAATGTTTTGGAGTTTGATGACTTTTGGCATATATTTTAAAATAGCAGGTCAAAAACACATAATATAAACCGTTATATATATAAAAATTTATGTATAAACTTTTTTCCTACTTTGTAGATATGAAGGAACAAGTTATTTTATAACAGATTTATATCTGCTTTGGGCCCCGAATTTAGTTACATATATGATACAAAAATCGCCCTTTTGTCAACGTTATTATAATAAAAATAAATTGATTATAAAGTGAAAATTGTATTAATTTTTTCCCAAAAAAAAAAATCTGACTGAGCCAGAACATTTTTTAAAAGGTGGCGTGGCACCGCCTTATTCCACCTTGGGTATAATTCATACTGTACGATCAACATATATAACAAATCTCATATTCATACCTCTGATAGTTCATGAGATATATCCATTCCAAGTTTGAATGGGCGTTACCACGCCCAATCATAACCAAGTATAGCCAAGGACTATTAGTAGGCCAACAGTGGTTATGATTGGGAGGTGCCACGCTCAATCATAACCAAGTATAGCCAAGGACTATTACCAGATCAACCGTACAACATTGGGGAAGTTTCATGACAATCGGTCCATTACTATGGCCGCTAGAGCTATTTTTAATAGTGGGAGTGGCACCGCCCACTTTTCCAAAAGATGTGTAGCCTATTTCACTCAGTGATAACGTAGCATTATAATAGTGAAAGAATTTTTAAAATCGGATAAGTAGTTTAATTAATCTCCATTTTTTGCGATTTTGACCCACTGTGCGTCGGGCGATATTTCCACAAGTAGGAGCTTTGTTTAAAACTCGACCGTTCTGTGGAAAGTCTGGCATTACAGTGTGCAGGATATAACTACGATATGGGGAAATCATCACAGAATTTTGTGTAAAATGTGGGTATTTTGACCATATTTGTATAAACCGGAAGGACAAATAGATGGAGGCGCTATCTAAATCTGAACCAATTAGATCAAGATGATACACTAAAATAGCATACTAAATATATTTTCTGTGGAAACTATCGGTTCAATTGGAGGAAACTCCCATTGAAATCATCACAGAATTTTGTGTAAAATATATGGAGGCTTTATCTAAATCTGAACCAATTAGATCAAGATGATACACTTAAATAGCATATTAAATATATTCTCTGTGGAAAATATAGCTTCAATTGAAGGAAACTCCCACTGAACATGGGTCTAAAGTAATAAACATTCCACCATATTTCCCCAACTCTGTCGTACATATATATGGAAGCTACATTTACAGCCTATTTCTGCTATCCTAATTCTAGTCTTCGTTCGCACACAAAACGAAAAACAGCTGATTTTGGTTTCTCTAAGGGGTATCTAACAGCCTGTTTCTGTATGTCGAATGAGCTCTGTGGATCGACTAAAATGGAAACACACAGCTGAATTTATAACCAAAAAACAGCTGTTTCTATGCATTTCAGTCGATCGATTGAACTCGTTCGACATACAGAAACAGGCTGTAAATGAAAATCGGAACGAAAGTCAATGCGAACGAAAACGTAACGTAATCTCTAAAATTTAGTTTCTCAAACTCGATTCGTTCGGATTTTGTCGAACTGAAATGTCAAAACCACTCACTTGGCAAAGACCTTTCGTTTTGTGGCAAAACGCATTTATAAATAAGGAAAACCTTAATAATTAATAAATTGATTAACCCTAGCTTTGGCATTATATACAAATGTAAATATTTCATTTTTGACACTCTTGCCATTTCAACAATATTTATCCGATTTTTATGAAATTTGGACTCAGTGGAAAATTTTTCGTGCTCTTTCATAATATGTACAAATTTAACAATATTTTTCACAATCTAGCAATTTTTCAATACATTTTTGTATTTTTCTTCAAAATCTGCCACTATTTACAAATGTAAATATTGTGGTTTAAGATACTTTTGGTTGATTTGTTTTGAATTATTTCATATGAAAATAATACAAATAAAAGAAGAGGAAATAAAAACTTAAAAAAAATATATATTTTTTGGGCAGCTGTAGCATTTGGTTTGCACCCAGCTGTGCTCCACACAGACTGGTTTTTTACATTGCCCACATTTTTGCCTTGTACGACGCTTCCTTTTTTTTTCACCACAGTAGCACATATAGCAAGCGGTTTTTACTTTTGAATATCCTCTATTACCTTCATCAGGTATAAAAGAAATAGCTGACGATTGTATAGGTTCACCGATAATGTGTCTACAATGCTCAATTTGTGTTTTGTAACTGGTTTAGAGCCGTTAAAACAAGATTCACGAAAAATTTCATGTTTTCGTTCCATTGAGGATTTTTATCCAATTTAAATCCATTTTTACTAACCAATAAATTGCTACCTGTCTAATTCAGATAGTTCACCGTCGTTTCCATATGATACTCCCCAACTTCATTTATGTAAATCGGAGTAAAATTTGGCCTCTGTGGCCATATGTGTATAAATCGGACTAAATATATGCATGGGAGCTATATCTAAATCTGAACCGATTGTGGCATGCATAGTAAGAATGTTAACTCTAGACCCTGTACAACATTTCACGTAAATCGGAGTAAAATTTAAGCTTCTGTGGCCATATCTGTATAAATCGGGCGAAAGATATATATGTGGGAGCTATATCTAAATCTGAACCGATTTCAACCAAATCGGATATCGAAATATATATATATGGCAGCTATATCTAACTCTGAACCGATTTCAATAATATCGAACAGATAATGTTCAAACACAACAATATTTTTTCTGTAGCGAATATCAGAATGCAAGACAAACATAAAGAAGCGGTTATGAACAGGGATCCGGAGCGGTCCATTTTTTTCGCTCCGCTCCGCTCCCGCTCCGGAGAAAAAAAAACCGCTCCGCTCCGAGTAAAAAAAAATCGCTCCGCTCCGCTCCACACTCCGCTCCGCTCCTCTTCGAGAAAATTATAGTACAAACATTGTATTATTTGTTCAATTGAGTTTTATTTTATTTAGAAAAATCGGGCGGTACATATATGGGAGCTATAGCTAAATTTGAACCGATTTCGATGATTTTTTGCACATATAGTTAGTGCTATAGAAGATTACATTTCGCCAACTTTGAGTAAGATCAGTTGATAAATAAGGGTTTTATGACCTAATTTGACAAAATCGGGCGATACATATATATGGGACCTATATCTAAATCTGAACCGATTTCGATGAGATTTTCAGACTTAAAGGGTGATACAGAAGATTATTTTGTGCTAAATTTGACGACGATCGGTTAGTAAAAAAAGTGCAACGTGACTCCATTTGTCGAAATCGGGCGATACATATATATGGGAGCTATATCTAAATTTGATCCGATTTCTTCCAAATTCAATAACGTTCGTCCTTGTGCCCAAAAAAACTCCCTGTACCAAATTTCATCAAAATCGGTTAATAATTGCGACCGAAATCCTGTGAACAACAAATACATGGACAGACGGACGGATGGACGTACGGACACCAAGCGCTAGATCGACTCAGGAGGTGATTCTGAGTCGATCGGTATATATTTTATGGGGTCTAAAATCAATATTTCTTGTAGGCACATTTTTTGGCAGATCAAACTTATTATACCCTAACCACTATGTGGTTTAGGGTATAATGACTTTAAAACAATGTGTTGAAATATTTTATTAATTTTGAAGATTTTTTCAGAAATATTAAATCCATTTTGACTTCATTAAAACGAAATTTGCATTCATGTTAGGATACACATTTTTATGTCGAATCACGTAGCTATAAGGACAAACAGACTTCATTGAAAAGTTTAGAGACTTTCAGACAAGGAAAAACTTTTTTCAGAGAAATACGTCTTCTATTCTACACAGAAAAAAATATCACCAAAATATTTCCAATTAAAAAGTTAATTGAAGTTGAAATTTTTTTCAATTAATAAATTAATTGATACAATTAACTTGTTAATCATGATAGAAACATTAAGTTAATTAAATCAATGATTGAAATTTTTAAATTGTTTAATTAAAAAATTAATTGATACAATTAACTTTTTAATCAAATTCGGAAGACTAATTCATTTAAAAAAAGTGCTGATTTTTTTTTACTTTTTTACTAAGCCAATCTAACTAAGTAATTAAAAATAGTTACCTTTTTTAATTAATAAATTAATTGCGTTTTGCAATCAACATCAATTAAATTTTTAATTGAATCAATTAAATAATTAATTGAATTTTGCTGAAAAAATCAATTAATTTTTTAATCAAGAATTTTTTCTATGCCCAATTAAAACTGTGATTGATACTATCATTTTCGTGATTGAAGACATTTCAATTAAAAAATTAATTGGATCAATTAATTTGGTGATTGAATCAGAGAAAAAATTTTTTGTGTGTAAGCAAAATTCGTATTCGTATTTTAAGCATGTGAAATATTTGGCCTCCCGACAATATTCTTTGCGGTGCACCATCTACTATTTAATATGTGATAGAAACCAAATTTATGAAAATGGACCAAAATGGATCAAATTCTGTTTGGTCTGACCATCGGACCAAATTTAAAAATTAGAAATCTTTTGGACCAATTTTGGTCCGATCGGACCAAAACGGCAACGCTGATTGGAATTGAAAGTCTATACACAGAGTTGAAGTAACTACTCTCCGAAAGTTTTTTTTTTGTTTTGCAACAGACGTAGAGAAGAGGTTTTGTTATATTTGTAATGTGTGTGTGTATGTTTATGTTTGCAACAACCTCCATCGACATCAGTCCGTGGTATACCTACGAATATTCTTACTCAGATCTAGTGTTACCTAATTTCGCTTTTTTCCCCTTTATTGTATAATAAATGTATATGCGCACATTTTTCAACCAAAATTGAAACTATTCATAATTTTAATTAAATTTGCGAGAAATAATATCAGAAATAAGAGAATGCTAGGATATAGTACAATAGTAAAGCAAATATGAATGTCCTTACACTGAAAAAAAGCATGCCCGGTTCCAAAGATTTTGTCTTTACTTTAACAGTTTGGGTATTAATTCCGAGCCAAAGAAGCGGAGAATACAAGTAAGGATACTTTAAAGACGTAATTCTCTTTTAAATTTGGGGGTTATGTAATTACTTCTAGGAAGCAAATGTTAATTTTTCATTTTTTAGATTTTTTTCGTCAGTTGTTATCAAAATCCTTTAAAAACGAGTTAACGAGTTATTTTTTTTCCATATTAAGACTCGACTCGAAATTATGCTATGTTTCAAGTAAAAAGCGTCTTTAAAATAGTGTTGAAAAACATGTCTTATTTTTTAACGATTTTTTGCATTGTAGGCAAGATGCAAAAAGGAAACAAATTTAAAGACAATTTTATTAATTTTAAAGAATTTTTCTTAATTATTAAAGTCACGTTGACCTTACCTCAAAAATTTTATCTTTCATGTTATGATACACATTTTTAAGTAAAATCACTTAATTATAAGGACATTACAACTTCATTCAAAAGTTTATTGCCTTTTGGACAAGAAAAAAACACTTTATTTTAGAGAAATGCGTCTTCCATGTTAAGCAAAATTTGCATTCTTATTCTAAGGACATGGAATCTTTGACTTCACGACAATATTTTTTTCAATATAGAAAACTAAAAAATTAAATATAAATAAGATCGTTTTATTGCATTTATTTGACGTTCATTACAAACATCTTTGTAGTAATACGGGATGAAATTGATCGAAAGTACTGTTGTTACTTTTACAACACATACTAGAGATATATTTTGACATTTGCCGTTTTTGAAAACAATTACTAAAAAAAACACGTTGTGTTTTCCCCAATGTACGTACGTACAAAAATACATATCGTACATTTTAAACGTTTACTCACACTACGCTAAGTACTAGCTAAATTTGAAATTACCTACACAGTGTAATTTCAAAGTTGCACATTTCATTCAAGTAATATTTTATTCGGAGCGGAGCGGTTTTTCATTTGGAAACCGCTCCGCTCCCACTCCGCTCCGGATTTTAGAAATGCCGCTCCCGCTCCGCTCCCGCTCCGCTCCCGCTCCGCTCCCGCTCCGGCAAAAAAAGGGCTTGCTCCGCTCCGCTCCGGATCCTTGGTTATGAAGTTAAAAATAACAAAATAAACCAAATATTTACATATGTAGATAGTGGCAGATAAGCTAGGGTTAAAGCTTTTGGTGTAAATATGTGCAAAAATTGGTTTATATCGATCTATTTTTTCTTTATAACCGCCATAGAGACCGTTTAAGGGAAAGTCTAACACGAACAAACACATACATTTCGAATGAAACACTCATTAAAAAGAGTACTGAACTGTAATTATTGTAGAAATATGGAAATACAAATCCCTATCTCTCTACGCGGGCTAATTTGTTAAAAAAAAAATTATTGAGCTAAACCAAATATCAGCAGCGGGAAAAGTTTGCCAAATGAACGGCGATGCCAGATTGAATTTTATGGAAAATAATTTTTAAAATGTATGGGCCTTTTTCAGGAAATTGAAATAATTGAGATCTGGTAATGCAAGCATTTGACAGTAACGTAAGCCATGCGAACGAACGTAAGGAAGTTAGGGAAACCCAAATCTAGACGAAAGTGAGTGACTACCGTTCTTTCGCAATTGCTTTCGTTCGGATATCAGAAATAGGCTGTTAATCTGAACCGATTTTGACAAAATTTGACATGCAAGTTAGAATAATAATTCTGCTATCTCTGCAAAATTTCACGTACATAGGAGAGTAACTTTGGCCTCCGCGGTCATATGAGTGTAAATCGGGGGAAATATATATATATATATATATATATATATATATATATATATATATATATATATATATATATATATATATATATATATATATATATATATATATATATATATATATATATATATATATATATATATATATATATATATATATATATATATATATATATATATATATATATATATATATATATATATATATATATATATATATATATATATATATATATATATATATATATATATATATATATATATATATATATATATATATATATATATATATATATATATATATATATATATATATATATATATATATATATATATATGCGAGCTATATCTAAATCTAAACCGAATTGGCTAATATTTAGTTATCCGAAATTTTAAGAAAATGCGTTGATAAATACGTCAATTATGACCATATCGCTGATAAATAAAAGGTGATACGGTCAAAATTTGGTCAATATAAACTTGACGTATTTCTTTCAATTTTGCATTTCAAAAACCTGAACACCCCTCATTTTGAAGGTGTGTGTGTGTGTAGAATGTTGCTCCTATTTTGATTTTGGAATTCACTCTTCAGTTGTCAAAATGCCGTCCAAGCAAGAAGAGCAGTGTATCAAAATTTTGTTCGCGCATCGCGAAAATCCAAGCTACTCGCACGCAAACCTGGCAAAATCGCTAAAAGTTGCCAAATCAACCGTTACAAATGTAATTAAAGTGTTTGGGAACGTTTGTCGACAGCCAGGAAGTCTGGATCGGGGGGAAATCGAAAACCGGAAGCCGCTGAGACGACAAAGAGAGTTGCCGGTAGTTTCAAGCGAAATCCTAACCTCTCTCTCCGAGATGCCGCAAATAAGCTGGGTGTATCGTCTACAACCGTGCATTCGAGCCAAAAAACGAGCCTTACTATCGACTTACAAGAAGGTAGTGACTCCAAATCGCGATGATAAACAAAATACGACGGCCAAAGCGCGATCCCGGAGGCTGTACACGACGATGCTGACGAAGTTTGACTGCGTGGTAATGGACGACGAAACCTACGTCAAAGCCGACTACAAGCAGCTTCCGGGACAGGAGTTTTATACGGCAAAAGGAAGGGGAAAGGTAGCAGATATTTTCAAGCACATAAAACTGTCAAAGTTCGAAAAGAAATATCTGGTTTGGCAAGCCATCTGTACCTGTGATTTGAAAAGCAGCATTTTCATAGCTTCCGGGACTGTCAACCAAGAAATTTACGTGAAAGAGTGTTTGAATAAACGTCTGCTGCCTTTCCTGAAGAAACACGGTTGCTCCGTACTGTTTTGGCCGGATTTGGCATCTTGCCATTACGGTAAAAAGGCCATGGAGTGGTACGCCGCCAACAACGTGCAGGTGGTTCCCTAGGACAAGAACCCTCCCAACACGCCAGAGCTCCACCCAATTGAGAAATACTGGGCTATTGTCAAGCTGAACCTAAAGAAGACCAACAAAACTGCTAAGGACGAGCAGCAGTTCAAGGCAAACTGGCTTTCTGCGGCGAAGAAGGTGGACAAGGTGGCTGTACAAAATCTGATGGCAGGTGTCAAGCGTGAGGCCCGGCAATTCGGATTTGGAAAAGCGAAAGCCTAACTGAATATTTTTCCTGAATTTTATACTAATTGAACTTGAAAAAGAAATTTAATTTGATTTTTTAAATAAACGATTTCACCGATTTACACGCGTTTTCCCTTGACCAAATCACCCTTTATACATGTCATCTATATCTAAATCTGAACCGATTTTTTCCAAAATCAATAGCGGTTGTCTTTGAGCCAAAGTAAAACTCTGCGCCAAATTTGAGGATGATCGGACTTAAACTGCGAACTGTACTTTGCACACAAAATTACATATACAGATAGACGGACGGACATCGCTAAATCAATTCCGAATTTAATTCTAAGACGATCGGTATACTAAATAATGGGTCTCAGACTTTTCTTTCTTGGTGTTACATACAAATGCACAAACTTATTATACCCTGTACCAAAGTAGTGGTGAAGGGTATAAAAATGTTCATCAATTTAGTTTAGTCATTTTATTTCCATTAACTTAAATTTTTGTGTGAAATAATAAAGTTTACTTGTTTCAGCAAAAAAAAAACTCCTAAACAGAAAGCAGTTAGGAATAGTTCATTAACTGGAATAAAGCATGGAATTTTATTCACTATTGTTGTTTTTGATTTCAGCTTAAAACCATGCATTGACTAAACTACAAGTGTAGCTTAACCAACAGAGGAAAAGTATGATTGTCAAATTTATTTGGACAAAGCCCTATAGACTGCAAGACGATTACCAAACTCCTCATCAGCATCCTCTACTTGCAGCAAAACTATCAACCAATTATCAGTATAAATTCGTGTAATTCACTCAACCCAAAATGAACAACACAATAACAATCATTCATAAAAATGAACAAAC
Organism: Haematobia irritans; assembly: GCF_050003625.1. Classification (NCBI taxonomy): domain Eukaryota; kingdom Metazoa; phylum Arthropoda; class Insecta; order Diptera; family Muscidae; genus Haematobia; species Haematobia irritans. The sequence goes on along the minus strand of NC_134397.1, from coordinate 95,872,851 downwards.
CCCGAACTAAAGCCGAGTTTCCTCAAATTGCTAAAATTTCTTATAAAATGATAAATCCGACTTCCTTTATTATAGAAAGAATGTCATTCATACGAATTAGACTTAGCATAGAAAGATATTTTAGTTCACTCGTACTACGAAGTATTCAATCCTTTAAAAACTTAAAGAACACACACTTGTTATGATATAGGCAATTTTCCTATATTTTTTTATCTACTTATAATCGATACCTGTCATCGAAGTAATCGATATGTTTGCGTGTGCACGCGGAGAAGAAACATGATTGTCACAATCATATTCGAAGAGCAAAATAATATGATAGGAGCTATTTTTGAGGCGACCATGTAACATTTTCACCTGCAACCATGTTGGCTCAGTGAACATGGTTCTCAGAAAAATAAAATTGTCCTCATCTAAAATGTTATTATTATTTTGATACAAATAATTTTGTTTGAATCTAAAGAAAATGGCCACGATCTAAAATGTTATGGTATTCGTCAAAAATGGTTTTCTTCCAGTTAAAAGAACATGGTCACAATCTAAAATGTTTTGATCTTTATGAAAAAAATTTTTTTCGTCGTCGAAAAAGGACGCCTCTTGAGAAAATAATACACAAAATTAATTTTATTTATTGGTTTTTATTTATTTATAAATTAAATCATTCTTTATTTGTATTTATAATGTCGTGCAAGCAAACATCATATATTATTACACACTACATTTTGGTTTTCAATGATAAGAAATCATTAAATATTTACTTGTGCCCATCAAATGTATCAACGCAGACATCATGTAACTACAAATAAAAATAAATTATACCATATATCAAAATGCAGAACAAAAACCAGGTACATTTTTTCACTTACACTTTCCTTTTTTGTATTCACATAAAACCACGTGCCACTTCTGAATAAATTAACACAAAACACAGTAATTCCGTATTCTCCGTCCATTCCAAGAAACAATCAACACACGACTGGGACGCCAAATGAAAATCGTGTGTACCTGTCAATGTTTTTATAAAATTCTTTTCGCTGCAAAAAAATTAAAAAATTAAATGGTCACGAAAACAATGTACATTGTCTTTATGGCCATATAATGGTTCTGTCTTTACGTAACCTATAAAAATACTTTTTTCCCTGCAAAAAAGTAAAAAAATTGATTTTCCCGACCATGTAATGGTCTCAAATTCTATTATTTAAATAATAGGACATGTTTGCGGCATCTGGGAACCATTTAAATGCTTATTGCCAACATATATTTTGCTCCGCTCGAAAATTATTTTTTAAAAAGACAAAATACGTGGTTTTCGCGACAATTACATACTCTAGATAAGCATTAAATGGATGCGGCAACCATGTCCAAACATGTTTTTTCTGTGCGTGTATGTTGTTGTTGTAGTTGGAATCGTGTTGCTATGTTATACAGAGAGTGTTAAAAAAAATATATAATAAATAACAAATAAAATATATAAAATATTTGTTTTTTTTTTTAATTAGTGAGTAAACTTTTCTTTTTTGAAATTACACTGAAAAAACAGTGAACCCTTTTCCATTGCAAAATGAACTAAACTGTAGTAATATTGACCATGATTTAGCCCTTAAGATTTTTTTCAACTTGTCTAGTTTATAATTCTCTTAAATTTTGGTTCATCTATATCATTATATTTTAGTTCAGTTTTACAACACCATAAGATTAAATACTCCTACCAAGTTAAAAAGTCAGTATTATTTTGGTTTACCTGCTTATTTTTTGGGAAACCCGATAATAAAAAGTGGTTAACAGTCTCCTTAAAATGTCGACGACTAAACTATTTTTAAATCAATCATTCCACAGTACAGAGAAATTAAATAATTAAAGGAACAACAAACCGTTTTACTATTATGAAAATTTTCATACATTAAAATTAAACTATCTTTAAGCAAAAGTACTTTATTATAAAAACTTATGATGAAAGTTCTTAATACAATGTTTTTTGTGAATAAAAATTATGACCACGTGGAACAGAGAGTAGTTCACTTGAACTCGCTGTTTGGACATTTTGACCTATCCTTTTTTTATTCATCGTATGTAATTTTTTCACATATCTTGCTGGAAAAAATGGAAACAATAATGAAAATTGTTAAAAATTAACACCATGTAAATATAATTTTTAATTGTTCATTTTAGCTTGTAACTTACCATATTTGGGGCATTTTATCAAATGGTGTAAGGAATTCAACTTTGCTTTGGAAAACGTGTCTCATAAAATTTGTACCTGAAACAATTAGAGAAATAATGAAGTATTCTATATAAACTCATAAAACTGTGTTGTTATCGATGTGAAGGATATAATAAAATAAATATTTTAGTTGAAAGAAAGCCAACGTTTTAATATAAAACTTACCAATTCTCTATTAAATTGTACGCTGAGTTACTCTGAAATTAAATATTTATTTTTTACATTAAATAAAATTATTAAATAGGTTTTCAAAAAATCTAATGAAAAAATAATAATATGCATAAAAAACCAAATATTCTTGATAAACCCAGAAAATCATCATTCGTCAAAATGACGACACGTAAGTTAATTTTCGATTCAAAATGCATTTTAGTCTATTGGGAAATGGTAAATTTAAGTTATACTAATTCGACCGTTTTATGAATTTTTGTTTTATACTACTTAAAACCAAATTGAATAAGAAAATAAATTCAAGTTTCGTTCACTTTTTCGCTCACGGTGAAAATTATAGCGTCTTGAAATCAGCCGTAGTCAAAATGACGAAGGATGATGTTAATGTACAAAAAATAAGGATGACTGTCCAGGGTTAAAAGAAAGTTAAAGAATCCTTACCAATTCACTATTAAATTACAGGCAAAGGAGTACTAAAAATTTGTCCAAATTTTTAAGGGTTATTCTGAAATTAAATATTTGTTTTTACATTGTCATTGAGCTTAATATTGAATCGGGCAGCACTCAGTGATAAGAGAGAAGTTCACCAATGTGGTATCACAATGGACTGAATAGCCTAAGTGAGCCTGATACATCGGGCTGCCACCTAACCTAACCTGCGTTAAACATATTACATTGGTTTCCAAAAAATTTGATGAAAGAAATACTAAAATAAGGTTTAAAACTCTGTAATTTTGATGATAAAAAGGTCACAAAAACGTAAATATTCTAGTTGAAATAAAGCCAATTTTAAAAGAAAACTTACCAATTCTCTATTTTTTAAATTTGTTCGAATCCATCTGGAGTTGCTCTGAAATTAAATATTGCTTTTACAACAAAGAAAAACATTAAACTGGTTTCCAAAAAAAAAAAAAATAATAATTAACAAATAATAATATACATAAAAAATATTCTTTTTAAAAAATAGTCATATTAAAAAAATACTTACCAATTTATGAATAAACTATATAACAAAAATTTTCCAAATTCATCTGGAATTGAATATTAATATTTTACATAGAATAATAATAATTTCAATAAACTTTCAATGTCAACACATTGTCCTAAATATTCTTAATAACTTTTTTCTAAACTATCGATAAAATATTAATAACTTTAATTTAAAAGGTTTAATAAACAAACACCAATATATGTCTCAAAAATCCAAAATATTCCATGCCTTTATATTCCCTTGTTGCATACCTGCTTAAAAGATGCAACAGCCCATGCCAACGACAACTATACAACTGAAGCATGCCAAACAAAACCAACAACAACAAAAACACATGTGCCTTTATTGAAAACGACACCTCATCCAACCAAATAAAACATCCGCGAATAACAAACACACACACACACAAACCACTAAATGAACAAAAATAAAAACAACCCCACGCTCATGTATATACAACAAAACTCAAGTAACATCATCTTTACATTAATCATCTCTGTACTATGCATTAGTTCATCGCATCTGCTGACAATTTACTCTAAGAATAATATTCGTAAAGGCACACCAGTTTATGAACGATGAAACGTTTAACTTAAAATTTGCAAAATTTTCATGAAATGTTATTTACCATTTTTGACGAAAATGTCTATAAATTTAATTACATGTGAACTAAAAATATTTCATTGGGTAATTTTTTACCAACAATTATTAACTATAGGAATTGTCAGTAAGAAATTGCTATCCACTTTCAAGTTCATTTTTCGTAAAAAAATATTTTCTCATACAAAAAAATCTTATCGTAAAGTGCACTTATTATTTAGAAAGTACTTTACATTTCACAAGTAGTTTTATAGCATGACAAACGAATTTTTAACTACCAGTTAAGACATTTTTTAAGAAAATTTCCATCGTATTTTGTAGGCCATGAACTAAACGATTGCTACATAGAATTTGTAAAATTTCCTTCCGAGTAGTTAATTTTCGTTGAAGATACGAAAAATGAACTAAAATTCTGGAAAATTCTTGTAATAAATTATTGTAAAAATCTTCTTAAATTTACGAGACACTTTTTTTTCTGTGTATAGAACATAAATAAACAATAAGTCTAACATATCAATGAGCGTTATGGTGTATAAAGAAAGAAAACACCAACAGAATGTTTCATCGTCTTCATTTTGGAATCTTCAATTATCAGGTAACATTCAGTGACGCTACACTAAAAAAAGTGAACTCTCTATTTCAATAAAGCCAATTTAACTTTTTTTTAGTTCATGGAATTATTATGTTTGGGGAAACTTTCCTTTACTCTAATAATTTTTTGCGTAAGTTAGTTAAATTAACTAAAAACGGGAAAAAATTATACACAAATTAAGCATAAACATTTACTAAATTCGTGTTTCTCACAAAATAGTTCATTATATCTTTAAATTCGTAACATTTACTACAAATGTGCCCAACATGAACTTCGTATGTCACTAAAGACATTCTTGCAATTTTGAACTCCAATTTTTTTCTTCAAACAACAAAATTTTCTTTAACAAGTAAAAAAATTAATTATGTCTAATAAATTTTCTTGAATTTATCGAAAAATATTTACTTTTTTTGTGATATCGGCGTGATGCCAGCGTTTGTAATACTGTTTAGTTAAAATTTTCTAAAAATGTTAAAATTTTTTAAAATTAACCGAAAGTTTACTTCCTGGTGGGTTCACTTTTTTTTCAGTGTAACCTTTTGTGAAACATCAATGGTTTATGATTTTTTTTTATATTTGTAGGTATGGAAATTATAAAAGGAGGACAAAATCGTTAGCAAGTTATTAAAGCTGGAAGGTAGAAGTTGCAAAAATCTACGTTTTACAGTTGATAACATTACATGGAAATTGGAAATAGTGGAATAATAAACTAATATTTTAAGGCCAGTCGATGCTGAATTCAATTCAGTTAATTCAATTCAGTTAAGTTTTTTATTCTATAGTCCATAAATATAGGAAAATATTAACTAAAATATAGAACGCATTCTTCTTAATTTCTACGGAAATCACATCTTTAAAAAAAATAAAAATGTCTTTGGCGCTATACGAACTTCAACTTTCTTCAAAATAAGTTCATGTCAACTTAAAGAAGGGCTTACTGTTTTCTGGGTGCATGTTGTCGTTTCGAGAGCATTCTTGAATCGATGCTAGTTCTCAGATAAATATCTATCACATGCTTACTATAGAAGAAGCATTTTCTCGGATGTAAAGTTTTTTTTTTGTTCCTTGTCCAATGATCGATAAACTTTTCAATGAAGTCGTTTTGCCCTTTGAGTTAAGTGATTTTACTTAGAAATTGGTATCGTTACATGGAATAAAATTTTGTTGGATGAAGGACAACTTTACTTTAACAATTCTCAAAATTTTTTCACATCGTCGTTAAATCTGCTGACTTTTTGTACCTTGACTAGATAGCTGAAAACGTCCAAACATAGAGGGGTCCCATTGACTTATGGACATATTCTCCGTTACTTCCAGTAGGGCAAATTTTCTTTTTGCCTATTTTGGGAAATCTTGCAGTTTTTGGTGAACCCTAAGAATGCTGGTTATATGAACATATTCTGAACCGATTTGGCAGATATTTTGCAAGATTAGTACCCTAAAAAATCAGTGAACCACCAGGAAGAAACTTTTTGGCTAATTTTAGAAAGTTTTGAATCTTTTTAGAAAAATTTAACTAAATGCTGGTATCACAAAAATAAGTAAATATTTTTCGACAAATTCAAGAAAATTTACTAGACATAAATAATTTTTTTCATTTGACAAAGAAAGTTTTGTAGTTTGAAGGAAAAAATTGGAGTTCAAAATTGCAAGAATGTCTTTAGTGACATGCGAAGTTCATGATGGACGCATTTGTTGAAAAATTTACAAATTTAAAGAAATAATGAACTATTTTGTGAGAAATACGAATTTAGTAAATCTTTATGCTTAATTTGTGTATGATTTTTTCCAGTTTTTTGGTTCATTTAACTAACGTACGAACGTATTATTAAAGTAACCGAAACTTTCTCCAAACATAAGAATTCCATGAACTAAAATAAAGCTAAATTGGCTTTAATGAAATAGAGAGTTCACTTTTTTATTGAGTGTAGGCATATTAAAGTATTATTGTATATCCAATTGGAACTAGATCGACTAACGAATAAACGTAATCTGCTCATATTTGCGAAAATCAATTGATACTAAATCTGAATCGATTTTTTCAATAAATATTGTCCTGAAGCCGAAGTAAAGCCCTTACACATTAGAAAATGTTATTTTTGTATGAAAATCGCGATTTATACCTATTCAGTAAATCGTGAACAAAATCAAAAGTTGTGCACCGATTGTAATGAAATAAAGTTCATTTTATTCGAAATATATTTAACTAACTGTTTCTAGTCCAAAACTGTGATTTTTGTCCCATTTTTTATTTTTAGGAATTTTTAAAAACAATTTTTTGTTGTTGTTAAAATTTTGTAATTTTTTTCATAACTTGAACGATATCTCTAAAACTACTTGGAAAATTAAAAAACAATGTAAGCACGGCTTAAAGGGGACATTGTTTGGGAGTTTCGGATTTTTTTAAATTTAATATGGTGAACCGTTTTCAACTTATTCCAATGAACATAACTGTTCATTGATAGAAAAAAAAACAAGCGCAGATTTGGATTCAGCTTCCCAAATAACCTTAAAATCAATATTCAGTTCTTAATCAATAGAATCATTGTTCCCTTGTGTAATCGATCGATAACACAAATATATATTTAGTACGATACGTTTAGAATGTTACAAAAAATAAAAGTGAATTATCTCAACAGATTTATCTCATGATTTAATTGTCATATTAACCCTCTAATGCCCAATCCCGCCTTTAGGCGGGCTTCATTAAATAAGGAAGCTTTTAGTAAAACACGCCTTAATACAACAAAAATGAATAAAATAAAAAGAAAACTTAGTTGAACCTATTCAAGATCCTTTGCAGCATATACTGAATTTTACCGTATAAATGTTTCTTGATTAATTTTCTTGCTTTGGTGTCGTTAACATTGAATGATAGACCAAGGAAGGTATAGACAACGAAAGTGAATTCACAGCGCTGTAGTTTGTCTGCACACCGTAGAGGGCTCTTTTTCGTCTGCAATTGAGTGATTTTTTAATTTGGCTTTAATTTGTTTTCTTTCCTTTGTTCTTTTGACGAAACACCAAATATTGGAAAAACATGTAAAATTCTATACATCCACACCTTTTTTGTAATGCAAATTGACTGATTTGTATGGTAATTCTCGTTTTCCAAAAACAAATTGAGTCACTTGACTGCGCAATTGAGTGGAATGACTGCGCACTGCAAATAAACAAAACCATGGTGAATTATCAAGGTATGTCTCTATATTTTCTTGGTCTATGCAACCCCAAAATGTATACACCAATCAGCGGAAATTTCAGTTCAAATTTTAGATGGAGTTTTAAAATCGTGGTTTCTGCCATATAAAGGGTGATTTGTTAAGAGCTTGATAACTTTAAAAAAAAAAAAAACGCATAACATTTGCAAAATCTCATCGGTTCTTTATTTGAAACGTTAGATTGGTCCATGACATTTACTTTTTGAAGATAATTTCATTTAAATGTTGACCGCGGCTGCGTCTTAGGTGGTCCATTCGGAAAGTCCAATTTTGGGCAACTTTTTCGAGCATTTCGGCCGGAATAGCCCGAATTTCTTCGGAAATGTTGTCTTCCAAAGCTGGAATAGTTGCTGGCTTATTTCTGTAGACTTTAGACTTGACGTAGCCCCACAAAAAATAGTCTAAAGGCGTCAAATCGCATGATCTTGGTGGCCAACTTACCGGTCCATTTCTTGAGATGAATTGTTCTCCGAAGTTTTCCCTCAAAATGGCCATAGAATCGCGAGCTGTGTGGCATGTAGGGCCATCTTGTTGAAACCACATGTCAACCAAGTTCAGTTCTTCCATTTTTGGCAACAAAAAGTTTGTTAGCATCGAACGATAGCGATCGCCATTCACCGTAACGTTGCGTCCAACAGCATCTTTGAAAAAATACGGTCCAATGATTCCACCAACGTACAAACCACACCAAACAGTGCATTTTTCGGGATGCATGGGCAGTTCTTGAACGGCTTCTGGTTGCTCTTCACTCCAAATGCGGCAATTTTGCTTATTTACGTAGCCATTCAACCAGAAATGAGCCTCATCGCTGAACAAAATTTGTCGATAAAAAAGCGGATTTTCTGCCAACTTTTCTAGGGCCCATTCACTGAAAATTCGACGTTGTGGCAGATCGTTCGGCTTCAGTTCTTGCACGAGCTGTATTTTATACGGTTTTACACCAAGATCTTTGCGTAAAATCTTCCATGTGGTCGAATAACACAAACCCAATTGCTGCGAACGGCGACGAATCGACATTTCACGGTCTTCAGCAACACTCTCAGAAACAGACGCAATATTCTCTTCTGTACGCACTGTACGCATTCGTGTGGTTGGTTTAATGTCCAATAAAGTAAACTGAGTGCGAAACTTGGTCACAATCGCATTAATTGTTTGCTCACTTGGTCGATTATGTAGACCATAAATCGGACGTAAAGCGCGAAACACATTTCGAACCGAACACTGATTTTGGTAATAAAATTCAATGATTTGCAAGCGTTGCTCGTTAGTAAGTCTATTCATGATGAAATGTCAAAGCATACTGAGCATCTTTCTCTTTGACACCATGTCTGAAATCCCACGTGATCTGTCAAATACTAATGCATGAAAATCCTAACCTCAAAAGAATCACCCTTTATAAGTGAATTTCCCAATAGAATTTGCAAATATTTATAAAAAACATATTAAAGTTTCAGAATCTGTTATTTATGTGTTATAAAAACTTCTAACTTTGCATACGATGGCTGTACACTAAGCCTACACAAACGAAATGTTCGTGTACATTTTTCAGGTCTATGACGGTGTATAGTGTTGGCCAGAACACCTTTTAAGTGTGATACCACACGAAAATTGTACATGTGTGGTGCCAAAACTGACACGATAATCCAATTTTCTAACTTTATTTTTGTAACCACCCCCATAGAATGGTGGTGGGCGTATAAAAAGTTTGTCACTCCGTTTGTAACACATCGAAATATCGATTTCTGACTATATAAAATATATATATTTTTGATCAGGGAGAAATTATAAGACGATATAAACATGTCCGTCTGTCGGTCTGTTTGTTGTAATCACGCTACAACCTTCAATAATGGGGTTTCGTCCTGAAATTTGGCACAGATTCGTTTTTTGTTTGCAGGCAGGTCACGTTCGAAGATAGGTTATATCGGTCCAAGTTTTGAATAGCCCCCATATAAACCGACCTCCCGATTTGGGGTCTTGTGCTTATAAAAATTTATCCAATTTGCCTGAAATTGAAAATCTAGAGGTATTTTAGGACCATAAAAACCTGTGCCGAAAATGGTGCCTATCGGTCCAAGTTTTAGTATAGCCCCCATATAGACCGAACTCCCTATTTTACTTCTTGGGCTTCAAGAAACTGTATTTACTATCCGTTTTGCCTGAAAATGGAAATCTAGAGGTATTTTGGGACCATAAAGAGTTTTATCGAAAATGGTCCGTATTGGTCCATGTTTTGGTATAGCCCCAATATAGACTGATCTCCCGATTTTCCATCTTGGGCGTCTAGAAACCGTATCGGTCTATCCGATTTGCCTGAAATTGAGAATCTAGAGTTATTTTAGGACCACAAATAGGTGTGCCGAAAATAGAGTGTATCGATCCATGTTTCGGTGTAGCCCCCATATAGACCGATCTCCCGATTTTACTTCTTGCGCTTCTAGAATTCGAAGTTTTTACCCAATTTGTCTGAAATTGTAATTCTAGAGGTATTTGAGAACCATTAAGAGGTGTGTCGAAAATGGTGAGTATTGGTCCATGTTTTGGTATAGCTCCCACATAGAGCGATCTCCCGATATAACTCCTTGGGCTTCTAGAAACCGTAGTTTTTATCCGATTTGCCAGAAAATGTAAATATACTGGTATTTTAGACCCTCAAAAAAGTGTATCGCATTTATTTTTACCGGTCCATTTGGTAAGGCATCGATATAGGTCGATTTCACTTCTTGAGGGTACACCCATAAAAAAAATTTCCTACGGAATGAAATTTTAGACAAACGAAATTCCTCTTTCGTACAAAGTATTTTCGTTTAGAGAAAATTAATCCGAATTTTTAATCGAACAAAATTAGCTCTTATAAATCCAGAATCTAATCTAGTCTTCATAGGTAGAATCTTTAAATTTATCTTCGGGAAGCGTACTGGTTGAACTGATTTGCTTCGGAGAATATTTGTCATCAAACCCGCTGAAATTCAATTTATTATCAACCCGGTACGACGAAGTGTTTTCAAAGTAAACTATTATATTTGATTCATGGTGGTGGGTATTTAAGATTCGGCCCGGCCGAACTTACTGCAGTACACGCAGAGAAGAAACATAATTGTCACAATCATATTCGAAGAGCAAAATAATATGATAGGAGCTATTTTTGCGGCGACCATGTAACATTTTAACCTGCAACCGTGTTGGCTCAGTGAACATGGCTCTAAGAAAAATGTAATTGTCCTCATCTAAAATGTTATTATATTGATAAAAAGAATTTTGTTTGAATGAAAAGACAATGGTCACGATTTAAAATGTTATGGTATTCATTCAAAATGTTTTTCTTCTAGTTACAAGAACATGGCCACAACCTAAAATGTTTTGATCTTTATGAAAAAACTTTTTTCATCGTCGAAAAAAGGACGCCACTTGAGAAAAGAAAACACAAAATTAACTTTATTTATTTGTTTTTATTTATTTATAAACTAATTCATTGTTTGTTTGTATTTATAATGTCAAACATCACATATTTTTACACACACTATTTTATTTCAATTTCAACAATAAGTAATCATTCCATATTTACATCGTGTGCCCATCAAATGTACAAACGCAGACACCATGTAACTGCAAATAAAAATGAATGAACAAAAAACAGGTATATTTTTCAATTACACTTTCCTTTTTTGTGATCACATAAAACCACGTGCCACTTATGAATAAATAAATTAACACAAAACACAGTAAATCCGTATTCTCCGTCCATTCCAAGAAACAATCAACACACGACTGACGCGCAAAATGAAAATTGTGTACCTGCTCAATGTTTTTATAAAATTCTTTTCGCTGCAAAAAAGTTAAAAAATTAAATGGTCACGAAAAAAATGTAAATGGTCTTTATGGCCATGTAATGGTTCTAGCCATGTCTATACTTAACCTATAAAAATACTTTTTTCCCTGTAAAAAAGTAAAAAAAAATTGAATGGTCAGGTACATGATTTTCCCGACCATTTAATGGTCTCAAATTCTATCATTTAAATGGTAGAACATGTTTGCGATATTTGAGAACCATTCAAATGCTTATTGCCACCATACATTTTTCTCCGGTCGAAAACTATTTTTACAAAGACAAAATACATGGTTTTCGCGGCAATTACATGCTCTTGATAAGCATTAAATGGATGCGGCAACCATGTCCAAACATGGTTTTTCTGTGCGTGTGGGATGTGACGCAAATGCAGAATATCGAACAAGCCGTGAAGCGGATTTCAAGGCCTTTCAACATATCACTGAAAGCTGCATGCTCTTGAGGAAAGCCAAGGGGTAAAAATCGATCGCCATGGTGGTCTACGGAGTTAATACGAGGAAATCTTACAGGAAGCTCTTTAGTAAAGCAAAATCCACCAGAGCTCCGGAGGATTGGGACAAGATGACCACTAACTCAGCTCCAGGTTTCGTTAAAACATCGGAGGGCAATTGGACAACGTCCAGCGAGGAAACATTGGAAGTACTTTTGGACAAACATATATATATATATATATATATATATATATATATATATATATATATATATATATATATATATATATATATATATATATATATATATATATATATATATATATATATATATATATATATATATATATATATATATATATATATATATTAAAGTCACTATCACTAATCGTCATCTAATAATGTCATTTTTTCGCAAGAAAATTTAAAATAATTTATATTCCACATACAAGCACACTCCAAAAATTTTTGATGTTCTTCCAAAAAAAAATTTTACCATGAAAAGAAAATCACAAATGATACTATTTTATCATTCAGTTTTGTGTTTGAAAATTTTCATTTTATGTTTTCTTGTGGAATAGAATTTGTTTCCTCCTTGGCGTTTCATACGTACATAGTAATTATACCCCAATCATCCATGATCTTAAGTATGATTTCGAATTAAAATATGGGTCAAAATTTCATAAAAAATTACAAAAGATTCATTTGATTTGAAAAGTTTAATTTGAAATGATAAAGGTTTCATTTGATTTGAAAATGTAAAAGGTTTCATTTGATTTGAAAATGTAACAGGTTTCATTTGAAGTGAAAATTCAATTATGTTTGTCCAGAAAACAAAATTTTTCCGCCAAAAATGTTCCCGTCCAAAAATAACATTTTGCTCTCAAGACATGTATGGGCTGATCATATATTTAGAAATGTCAAAGTAATCGATAGAGAACACATAAAACATATTATGAAGGCGACGGAGATAGATTACGAAAGATATATTTTTTGTTGTGGATAAATGTGCTTGCATTCGTTAGTAACATGTATGTCCCAAACATGTTATACTAGTTTAAGAGAATTGCTAATTGGTATATAAATTGTATATAAACAAATGTAATATATATTAAAAACATATATTTTTATTTGTAGTCAAATACAAGAAATTTTAGGACATTGTAGAACGAGAAAACTAATGTTTATGAACTGGATGTTAAGCCTTGGATCCTTGAAAATGTATATATTTCGAGCAAAGTTTTTTACGTTTGCACGACACAAACAATAGTTTGTTTTCAGAAAATTTTGAAAATATATATGTATATTTGAAGCAAAATGACTTTGGGAGTATATGTTACAATTGTGATATTTTTGAGGGTGTATGTGTGCATACATACATATCTAAAATATGTTTAAACGTACTCATCTCTGCAACTGACCATTCAGCTGTATGTATTCATTCATATCAATGAATTTAACGTGTAACATAGAAAAACAACTGTAGTCAGTTACTGTCACCGTTATTCTGGTAATTCTGCTAGTTTGATAAATAAACGAAAGAATTGAGATGATGATGGTAACATTAGACACAATCCTCAGATGATATCTAAGGAGATAGAATAGCCACCATCGTCACCGCTATCACAAGTAGGCTAAAGTAGCAACAGTGGCAGCAACAGCCGCAAGCTGAGACAACAGCAGTAAGGAACTTAACAATCAACTGAACAAGCAAAATAATCGATGGACACACATACACAACTACGCACATCAATGACTGGCAGAGAGATTAAAATGTTTGGCCTTGTGCAAACTTTGTGAATGTGAGTGTGCTTAGTAGAGGTGTAAGTGTGTGCGTGCACGTGTCAGTTCTGCATTCCACACATCCTTATATCTTCCTTTGTGCAACACACAAAGCAATAACAACATCAAAAGCCCGACCCGTCAATTGAAGATGGTCGAGAGTTATGGCTTGCAGAAAAGGTTAAATGCTATGAACGTCCATATGTAGGAATGTGCTTCATACGACTTATACTTACTGTCTTTGGTGGCAGTGAGAGAGAGAGAGAGAGAGAGAGGCGAATCTCCCATAAGAGAATTTCAAATTCCAAAGAGTATTATGCACCAATGTACGAGTATTGGGAGAACTCATCCAATAGCATGCGCCTTGCTGCACACTTGAAATCATACCGTCTGTCTGCCAGTCTGAGTGTAAGGTATGTGCAACAGTGACAACTTCCGGCATGTTCAATGTTGTATGACAAAATAATGTCAATAATAATGAGATCTGGGGTGGACAGATATCACAGTTTCATATATGAGCAAGGGGTGTTCTTAACGCATAATAGTTTCCTCTGGATAGTTGGCACTGATCCAAAATTAACTACGCATACATCCACTGTCAGATAAGCTATTCCGCAAGTAAGAGCTGTAATCTAAGTAGAAATTTCAATTCCTTTAACGGACAATGCATTCATTGATGTAATGGGATGTAAAATGGTCAACAAATTTCCAATCTAATTTAAATCATTAACATTTTCACTACAGATTTTATAGTGACATCTCTACGTTTTGTAACTTCACAAGTGATGGTGTTCAATAAACGAGCCCACTTCAGTAAGATTCGATAAAATAGACCATTATCTCAATATTACATCGAAGTAACGTAAATAACGTACACACAGAAAAATTTACTGTTCATATTTGAAAACATCTGCATTTGCTAAGTACACCCAGCAAATTCTATTTTCTGCTCATATTTGACTGATTTTGTCTTATTTTCATATTCAACTGAAAATATATAAAGTTTTGCTGTTATGGCGCATTTTATAAATACACTCAGAAAAGTTTATATCGATGTTAACAGCTCAGTTCAAGAGTTTTTTCAATTTTTTTTTAATTTGTACATTCATATTAGAAGTGTGCACATGCGTAATATTTGACTCACGTACAAACACGGCAGAAAATATTTACCCTCACACACTCACCCAGAAAAACTTGTAAAGTCTCACGCACAGTCACGATCAGAAAAAGTTTGTTCATGCATGAAAATCTTTTAAAGACTCACGCACACGCATCGTCATAAATGCTGTTACACACGAAAAATCTCCTCATTCAAAACTATTGCAGTGACTCATCATTGAGTCGTATGTTACGTTTGAAGTTTACGTTTAGGAGTGCGTAAATGCGAGTTAAAAAACGTTAATTGGCATGAATTATGTGGTAATCGTACACACAGAGAAGGAATATGATCACCTCAACCATGTTTCAAGAGCAAAATGTTATTTTTGTATGGTGACCATGTAACACGTTTGTCACTAAAATATTAGTTTCTCGTCAAATATAACCTGTTTGCCGAAATCAGATACATGATTTCCGAGAAAATAACATGGTTGCGAAAACCATGTTACATGGTCACCATCCAAAAATAAAATTTTTCTCTTAAAACATGTTTGAGGTGATCTTATTCCTTCTCTGGGTGTATTTAGATATAGGGAAAATCTTAGAATTATACGAGTAATTTACCTGGGCGACGTGCATAATTGATAAACGCTAGTAGACTCTTAACATGATAGATGTCGCTAAAATTTTTAGCAACTTTGACTCGCGAGCGCAATCATTTCGTGAGCATATTTTTGAGAATTTCGTTTATCACGCACACTCACGAATAGGTTATTTTAATGACTCACGCCCGACATTTGGTTGATTAATCACGCATACTCACGCCGTTGCCATCGGCATGACTCTTGGCTCACTCGTGAGTTACTCTAATTCGTATACTTAGAGTATAGGAATGTTCTCTATGCAATAAAATGTTTACATTTTGATCTTAAAAACAAAAATTATAGAATATAGGAAAAACTATTATTTTAAAATAACAGTCTTCATTCGACAACTAGATTTAATTACTTAAAATATTAATATCAGTTGAAAGTAGCGCATGATATTCAAAGAGTAAAACACATAAACGCAAAGACAAAAAACGATTGAAAATAGTTGGAAATTAGTTTGTTACAAAATTTTTATTTTTTCAATAAAAAATTATTGTTGAACCAAAAACACAGTCCATTTCGTTTACATCTAGCACTATTCTTTTCTGACTTCGTAGCCCAGTTGATAGTGTGTTGGCCTACAAATTGTATTTATAAAATCGAATAATTTTTTCTACATTGTTTGTATTACAGAAAAATGTGCTAAGAACTAAAAAATCTCGGGGAAGAGAGAAAGATGTGAAAGAAAATGCAATTAGCCAGAAAAGATTGTTTTTTTTTTGGGTTAGTCTTTATGAAATTGTTTTTACATCCTGAAAAATAATAAACGTTTATCACAAAAATATATGCTTTTCTTCCAAATAAACTTCCTTACAACGAAAAGCAAAAGAGAAACGATCTTTGTTTGTCTAAAATTTCGTTTGGGAGGAAAAACTTATTTTTTGCGTGTACCCATAAACAAAATAAGTAATAATAAAATTAGAAAAAAAAATTTAATTGTAATATACGGGATAAATAGAAAAAAATGCTAATATAAATAATAATAAAATTTAAAATTCAATCGAAGATATATATTTAAATTTCAAAGTTATTTTCGTGCAAAAACTTTCAAATGTGATAGCAAATATATTTAACTTAGAAAGCTAACAACAAATATTGATATGATTGATATTTTGTATTTTAATGTATTTAAGTTCTCAAGAATGAATACAAAAATTAAGTTCACATAAAAATCAAGCAATATTTAAATAAAGAGCAACCCAAAAAGAAACTTTTTTTATTTAATTGCAAACATGTCTCTGGAAGCCATACATGCAAAAAAAAACGTTTGGAAAACGTGTACAGAAAACGTTTTTCTTTTGTTAGAGTTTTTTGAATTGATTAGAAAATTTTAAACTTTTATCACCAAAAAAATTCGTTTGCTTCGGTCGAAGCAGGGATCGAACCCACGACCCTTGGCATGCAAGTCGGACGTAGCAACCACTGCTCCACGGTGCCAAACTAAATATTTGTTTCTGCTAAATAAACTTTGTTTTTTCGGTTCGTGGGCGCCGCAAGCTATGCTATATAAATATAACTTATATGGATATTTATCTATTGATGACCATAACAGGTACATAGCTCAGTGGTTAGTGTGTTGGCTTACAAAGTGCATGGTCCGCGGTTCGATTCTCCGTCCAGGCGAAAGGTAAAAAAACGTTAAAAATTTATAAAAAAAATGTGAGGGAAAATGCAATTAGCAAGAAAACAATGTTTTTTTTGAGGTTGTCTTTATGAAATTGTTTTTACATCCAGCAAAAGAATAAACTTTTATCACAAAAAGTATATACTTTTCTTCCAAATACACTTCCTTACAGCGAAAAGCAAGTGAGAAACGAACCTTGTTTGTCTAAACTTTCGTTTGGGAGGAAAGAATTATTTTTTTTGCGTGTACCCATAGGTTTGAGTATATAGTACCATAAACTACACCGGATAACCTAACGACTGTCTTTACAATTTATATAGTTTGCGTAATAGCTTTACACACTGAAAAAAAGTAGCTCGTAATTTATGGCAAATTTTGAACTTCAATGTAGTTAAGCGCATTTCTAACCAGTTAATTCAAATTACATTTTTTTTTCAAATTTTGCAGTTCACGCGACTCTTTAAAATTAGTTAAAAATTTTACTTATAGTGGTGTACTCCTATATAGTTTGAAATTACAAAGATTTGGTAATTTTTTCGTGCCAGTAACGAAATTTTTACTTACACGTATTCAAAATTTGTTCATACCAGTCAGTTCCATTTTATAAAACTTAATGATATTTTTTCTTAAATGGTAACAAAAATGACCATGATGTGGCCCTTAAGACAACTTTACCGGCAGTAAGTTCATTGTTTTACGAGAACGACTTAGGAGGTGATTTTAAGCCGATCAGTATATATTTTATGGGGTATAAAATCAAGATTTCTGGTAGGAACGTTTTTTGGCAGATCAAAGACTACTATATGGTTCAGGTTTATTGGACAGTAAACCAAGAGACTCGGGAATGAACTGTATAAACCATATTCGACACATCTCGTTATAGGTCTGAGAAACACTAAAGCCCAAATTTCCAATAATGCAAACTTAATACTAGCCTTTAGATCAAATTGCACGAGTTGCCATATAAATACAATCATTGTAAGGCATAAAGCAAACAATACATTCCCAGTAAAACTTTTTACTGTGTACGAGTGTACGTTTCCGTAAGAGGGGATATTTAGTTAACTTTTAATTCTATTTGTTTATTGAATTACAGCTATGTTTGACATAAAGTTGAAAACACTTTTATGTTACTTTGTCCTTTTGTAAACAATTTGTCGTTGCTGCTGTTTTTCTAAGTGTATAGACGAAAAGACAGAGCTCATCAACTTCTATACGAATAATGACTTTGTTATCAATTCTCTTATTCTATATCATGCTTACATTTTCTTTTTTAGAAATCTTTCTATTCGAGAAAATATTGCCTATTGTAAAAACCATGAGCCTAAAGAAACCACCGACTCACTTCGTATAGGCTCGGGAAAATAGTATGAGAGAATTTAGGACAAGAGTTAAGAGAGAATGAGAGCAAGTTTCTCAATGAAAGATGATAGCAGCAAATATAGACGTCTATGTAGTGGGGGAGGGGGTTGATGTGATGTGCTTTATAATGTTTACTAGACAAGTTTGACAATTTACTTTTCATTGCGAAAATGTCCCCGTCTGGTGTTACTTAACATTTTGGCACTGTGTCAAAAAGAGAGCACGAGAGGATTATACCCAAGCAGAGAGAGGGATTGAGAATATTTTATATGATGCATTGATTGCATTTCCTTACTGCCTACGTGGCTGCACTCTCTTTGGGTGATTGCAGAAACGTTTGCTTTTAGGGTTTTTGGTGTCAGTAGATGTGTTGCAATATCAAAATCAACCAAAATCCTATTTCCATAACATAAAACCGCAGAGAGGCAGACAGACAGAGAGAATGACATTTCGTAACGGGAAAATTTGCCCACATGCACAGACATTAGAGACCATAAAAAAGGGTTTGTCGCACCAATACCAAGATAGTGTTAACATTTAGGGAGTTGAATTTCCATCGTCTCGACTGTCTGTGTCCAATTCCGTGTAGTATGTTGCTGTGTGTGAGTTTGTTCCAGAAATGCCAACAATAAGAGTGAGTGGCATCGGTTTTAGTCTCTGCCACACAAACACACAATCGCATACACCAACAGCCAAAGTCCAAGTTATTTGTTCGGGAAAAAATTCCGTAAAAGCCATGTGCAGTAGCTGCAGTCGTATGCAAACACATACCCACGCACACTGTGCACTTACATTCTGTTGTTTGCTGCCCTTTTTGGCCTGACGTTCTCTGTTTTCGCCAACAGAGCCTCGTGAAATCTACCAAATCTGAATTGTGCATGCACTGCCAGTTCCATTTTGGGTCCTTTTCCACATTGGCAACTGCACACACAGCAATTTAGTTGTTAACCAAGCTTCCTGCTGCAAGGACCTCCGCTCGCTTGAATCTTGCCTAAAAGGCATTGTGAAAAGCACCCATATTGTTGTGGAAATTTTTTGAAATGGACTTTAAATTTGCTCCAAGAAGAATTTCTAATATTTATGTGCAAAATGGACATGAGCCAAGGCAACGACAGTCGCCACCGCTATCATATCCGTCAACAACTCTCAAGACAGCGCCAGCCGCCGTCATTAGTGATTTAGACATTACGTTGTTGTCCGATTTGCCGTTTGTCTAATGTGCCAATTTAATCGAAATAGCTTCAATAAAACGAAAATAAAATAAACACAAAAACAGAGTAGTTATTCAGTGAACAAGTAATGCTGAAAAAATTTCCTACTTTAAATGTCATGAACCTTAGACGAATATAACGGTCATGTAAGGCGTAGTGGCAAGTGCAACAGTAAAGTAACATTGTATTTGTATATATATGTGTGTGTGTGTGCGTGTAATACTTCACGTTGTTGGATGCCGATACAAATGTTAGTGAGTTATTCGATGATAATTAAAGAAGTATAGAGTCCCATTTTACATCAAAGTACCGCCTAGTGTTTGGCTGGCAAGGACCTGTGCTGTGGCATAAAGCCGCTCCCAACAAAAGGTGTTGTAATAAAGCCAACGGAATCGCTTCATTTGAAAACAAGAAAACCGTTAAATCGTCCTTCTTGCAGTCGTTATAAAAACAAAAAAAAAAACTTTATTATCGCAACTAAACCAAATGAAATCACAAAATGTCTGTGCGTGCGTGAGTGTTTGTCTGGCCGTGGGTTTGCTTGAATGCATATGATTGTGGCCAAGTGTGTGTGTGTGTTTGTAAGAGCGCGCGTGTTGTGTCTATTTATGTATGGCTAAGTGCGGTGTACAAATGTGAGTGTGTATGTGTGAGTGCGCGCTATTCAGTTTTATTTAATCCTTTACTTTATTGTTTGTTTGCTTTTGTGTCTGTTTTTTTTTGTTCCTTGGTTGCTTTTCTTTTAGTCGTCGTTTCCTTTGATGTTTGTGTCGTTTCATCACATTACACAGAGACGACAGCCGCACACTGGCTAGCAACCAGCCAAACCACCCAGTCTGTCGGCCAGACAGCCAGCCAGCCATCCGACTATCTTGGTAAGCAATCGCCCCGCCACCCAATCGTATCCTGTAACATTCTGTTACACTCCTAACAGTAACGCTGTTAACTCGCCTTTACATAAATGCACTTGCATTTGTTGACAACACTTACATTCGTATTCTGAACGTGTGCTAGGCCATACACCGAGGAGGACACGAAACCGGCACCGGCAACTAAATAGCCTAAAAATCTTGTAAGCACACACACACATTCACACTTCTATCTAATATACGTGAAAACAGAGCCAACCAACGCACACACAGGGTGAGATTTTGCTTTTGTTTTTTTCGTTTGTAAACAAACTGCACGAACCATGGTGGTCTAGCATTGTCACTAATACGCCATGGATAACGGAACAAATTCATCTCATTCTATTGGCCCAAGAAATACGAATAAAAACAAAATTCTTGCATATTTTAGACTGCAGTTTTTTCGAACATGCATGTGTGAACCATATCGTATCAAGAAATTACAAGAACTTCCTTTTGTTTTTAGTGTGCACCACGAGACTGTGAAGTGAAATGTGATCTGTGACATAGTGAATACAAAAACGATCCGCAAATAAACCCAAAACAAAACAAGCAATAAATAATAAACAGATATAAAAAAAAAAACAAAACTCCCAACAACCAATAAGTGGATTACAGTGAATGTGAAGTGTTTTGCTTCAACTACAAAATAATTTTGTACGAGAGTGCAATTGCCAACTTAACAGCTATAAATAGAACAGGTGAGTTTGTTCACTACTTTAAAGTTAAAGTCAAATTAATAAGGATAAAGAGTTATTTTGTAAAAGTAATACTTGCCAGTGAAAGAACCATGCGATATTAAAATGTCAAAATTCCATCAGTTTCAAGCGGTCGACTCGACATCTTTTTAGAATTTGCCTGTTTTTGTAGTGGCATATAACAGAATGGAGTTGTAGAAATTCTCTTTTTATTTTCATTTCTCCCCCATTGTCTTCGCTCATTTTTTTTAAGACATGTTAAGGAATGCTTGTAACATTCAACAGGAAGCGAAAATGAAGACATCACAAACGACTTGGGTATGACATAAATCTTGTAAAATATAGCACGGCTTAATGAACACATGTCTGAGGCAGTTTGTTTTTTTTTTTTACCTATGCCAGGAAAATTGCTTCGCCGAAACCACCACAATGAACCATTGCAAGTGTAAAGATTGGTTCGATGTGTTTAGATTTTTATATGTATTCCATTGGTGTACTATCGAAGTGAATGGGAAAAATGATTTGAATCGGGAATGAATGGTTGAAAATAGTTTGACATTGCTTTGGCTTAGAATGAAATATATTGTGTCGTTATTTTGAAAACTTTTTAAGTTGTTCGTAGTGACATACTGAAAAAAAATTGTTTTATATATGTAAAAATTAAGTACACTGAAAAAAATATTGTCGTGAGGCCAAAGATTTCATATCTTTAAAATACGAATGCGAATTTTGCTTAGCGTTGGAGACGCATTTCTCTGATATAAAATGTATTTCCTTGTCCAAAAGTCGATAATCTTTTCAGTGAAATTCTTATATAGATTCGACTTAAAATTGGGTATCCTAACATGATACCCAAAGGTCAATTTGGCTTTAATAATTCTGAAATATTCTTCAAAGTTTATGAAATCTCCAAAGTTGATGAAGCTGAAAATACTTTGTTTCCTAGAATAAATTACGCAAAAGTGACAAAAACCGAGCATGGTTTTTTTTTCAGCGTAACGACAAAACGTTTCATTCTTACAGTTGATTTTGGCTAAATTTAATATCTCAAAACAAATCTACGGTATTATTGAAATGTTCGTTATAATTTGATAAATTTTAAAACTTGCTCTTAATTCTGAAATATAACATATTTTAATTATATTTAAAGTTCATTAGGAAAATAAAATTTTAAGTTAAATGCATCTTTGGTGCAATAACTCGCGTTAATGGTTCTCAGTCAATGCGAAAATTATTACAATAAAACTTTTTGCTCTTGTTTACTGGTGAAGAATAGTATACAATGTGATTATTTGTCAAAATAAAAAATCGGCCTTCAAACCACATTTGCTATTTTTTTGCATCTTCGAACTAAGAAATTTAAAGAACCCTTAGAAACAGTGAAACATACATCTAGAGTCAAGTCAGACAGAGGGTAATTAGTTCAATTTCAAATGCTGACAAACCACTAAAACATCTACTAGCGAGACGATGCATATTTTAAATATAAAAGTTGCCTTGCCTTGCGTCTTATGAGGGACATTAAATGTACACAATAATGTGGATAAAGTTCTAAAAAATAAAACAATTTTAATAAAAATAAAGTTTATAATCTTTGTTGTTAAATTGTGTTTTGTTTTAATTTAGGATATTCACTTATCAGTTTAAATATAGTTAATAATGTGGATAAAGTTCTTAAAAATAAAACAATTTTAATAAAAATAATGTTTATAAGCTTTGTTGTTAAATTGTATTTTGTTTTAATTTAGGATATTCACTTATCAGTTTAGCCTCCGTTCACTAAAGTCATGTGGATTTGAAGTATGACTACTTCAAATATAGGTTATATTATATAAAGATATTTTTGCAATTTTGAACTCCAATTCTTTTCTTCACATTGCAAAATTTTATTTAACAAGTAAAAAAAAAATAATTATGTCTAATAAATTTTCTTGAATTTGTCGAAAAATATTTCCTTGTTTTTGTGAAATCGGCGTGACATTGTTCGTTGCAATTGCAAGGAAAGTTATTAAAAAAAAAGCGCCCTTAAAAATGATTTTGTAATTTACTAACGTAGTGTAGTGAAAAAATTATTGATTTCAACTGAAACGCAGACCCTGTTGATGCTACTATATTATCATTCTACACTGAAAAAAATGTTGTCGTGTGGTTAAAGATTTCACGTCTTTAAAATACAAATGCGAATTTTGCTTAGCATAGAAGACGCATTTCTCTAATATAAAGATTTTTTCCTTGTCCAAAATTCGATAAACTTTTCAATGAAGACGTATTGTCCTTATAATTAAGTGATTTGACTTAAAAATGGGTATCTTAACATGAAAGAAAAAATATATAGGCTAAGGTCAACTTGACTTTAATAATTCAGAAAAATTCTTTAAATTTAATGAAATTGTCTTTAAATTTGTTGTCTTTTTGCATCTTGCCTACAAAGCAAAAAATCATTCAAATATAGGACATGTTTTTCAAAACTTTATTTTAAAGAAGTTTTTTACTTCAAACATAGCATAATTTCTACTGGAAGTCGAGTCCTAATTTGGAAAATAAAGTTGCCGTTAACTCGTTTTTACAGGACTTTTATTGCATATGAAGAAAAAAAGCTGAGAAAGCGAAAAATTAAAATTTGCGTTCTAGAAGCAAGTACACAAAACCTAAATTTAAAAGAGAATTGTGTCTTAAAAGTATCCTTACTTGTATTCTCCGCTTCTTTGGCTCGGAATCAATACAAAATTTTTTAAAGTAAAGACAAAATTTTGGAACCGAGTATGCTTTTTTTTCAGTGTACATTAGGTTGTACTTACTGTCCTTACTATTATTTTTGTTCATAACAAAAATTTAATTATTTTCTATTCTCCTTAAATTATCTCCATTAAACCATACGTTATAACAGATATAACCGCTGTTTGTTTGTTCATCATTCTAGATAAAAACAAATAATAATAATTTACAAAAGAAGACATGTATAAATACATAAAAATAAGAGGAAAACTGAGCATAGAAGTACATCACTATTAGATTTGATCGAAATAGTTTTTCCTTCCGTACCAACCTTTTCCGGTTATTAGAAGAAAAACCCTTCTGGTACTACTATTTTCTCCGGTTAACTCTAGCAAATTGTATTTTCTCATACGGACAGATATGTAGGCTTCAGTAAGTTCTCTAAAGAAGATTGCGCTATCGGCATTTGTAGGTTCAAAAAGACTAAGCCCAAACATATATCTGATAACATGGTGGTTATATAAAACATTAAATTTCCTTTTACTTGCAACTTCGCATAATAACATATTTTGACTCAAAATAAGAGATTTGGTGTTCGCTGTATTTGGAAAGAGATCGTTTGCCATTGGCCAGTCCTGAATTGTGGTCAAATCAAAATTCATATTAATCATAGAAAGTTCACGAATCCCCTACAATGTAGACAGACATATCTATAATTTGTGGATTCTAAACTGAGGTACTTTGATCAATCTCTGCAACCTTTCTGGCACTATGCGACTTTTAGTGCGCCTTTCTTAGAATATCCGAAATCGGCGACTTTAGTTACAGCCTTCCGACTAAACTCGCACACAAAGAAAGTGTACAAATTTAAATAATTTCTTTTCTCGCTTTCCAAGATATTTAGAGTTGTTCAGCATTTTTGTGCATACCACGCCAATCACTGTCAACTGATCATCTGTTGTTAATTACGTTTTTCTACAACACAAAATTCTTCCTCCCGCGCCAAATTTATATATTTTGGAATATTTTTTTTTTTTTATCGGGAAAGAAGTGTCTTTTGATTTAAACTAAAAAAGTAAGTAAAAAGTATAGTAAAGCTTTTGTGATCCACTATATAGATTAGTCGATGACCCGGGCGATGTTAACTTGGACATTTCCGATACCATTGATTGATGTGCTAGCCACACATTTGGCGTATTATCAAATATTTCATTACATAGGTCCTTTGGAATGGAGTAATGGCTAGGTCATGAGACATTTTATTAACTCGTTGTGTATTCTCGGTCCCTGAATCATAAACACATAATAAGTTAAGCGTTCTTTGTACTAAGACACAAAATTTAATTTAATCGTTGTTCCATCTCTTTTCCCCATGTAATATCAAAGTATTTCATAAAGGTGTTAACCACAAAGTAAATCACAAAAGCTTCACATCCAAACATTTTTTTAAATAGTCGAATATAAGGACGACTAGTAATTTTGAAGACTTGTTCTAAATTTTTAAGGACAAATTTATCTCAGTTATATAGGATTTTATTTTATGCAAGGATGCCAATTTAATTTTAAGGACAGAATGGCTTCATTAAATAGTTTGTTGAATTTTGGTCATTATTATTATTATTATTATATTATATATACTTTTAATAATATTCAATGTGATTTTTTTACCTAAGAATGAAAAGAGATTTAAACCTTGGATGTATTTGGTTGCAGTGCGTATTAGCTTCATTTCAATATGAGGTCTTGAGAAAATTTCGTTTAAAATATGGGTAGCTTACACTGTTTTCTTATTTATCAATACAATTAAATGTCATTGTTTTATGACACATTGCGAGTAGGAGATATTCCGATAAGTTCACGTGTATGATGAAAATCTTTAGAATTATACTAATACTGAATGCTAAAATAATTTGATGTGATTTGCCATTATTATATTCTAATGAAACTTGATTGCATATACATCCTGAATTTATATTGTGTTTGTGTGTGTCATAATCCTTTCTACTGTCTATTAGGAAGACTTTATGACAATAAAAAAAATAGTGCCCATTGATTCAATGAATGGTTTCATGTAAATTTCAACAATTAGATGGTGTTAAATAACATGAAAATCTCTATTGGTCTATAATGAACTGTCGAGCCGTTTCATAATGGACACAATTTCAAAATTTAAACAAATACCATTTATACGACAATAAGTGTGCAGTAATTCTTTTGGATTTTATGCGTGTTGTATGACATGCCTAATATTACCATGTATTTCAGCACACTAAAAAAATGTGAATATTCAAATGGGATTTAAACACACTATGTATACACACGTTAACTTGAATTACCTTTAAATCAAACAAAAAGACTACTTCCTGATGAATTCATTTATGACAAAGTTAGTCCTGTGTTAATAATTATTCGATTTTCCGCTCACATATAATGACTTACCAATATCAGTAACCAGTACTACATCTGCCTAAGAAACGCATCATAGATTGGTGTCCAAAAAGTTGGGAAAAAATCTGCGGATGCATCATAAATAAAAGTCATAAAGGTTAAATTTTATGGCCAAAAATAATAGAACTTTTCAGATTAAAAAATTTTTCAGATTAAAAAAAATATTTTGTAAATGTAGCGAATATAGTTCTGCTTAGATGAACCGACGTAATAGGCAGTGGAGACGACTGTAGAAATCTGCGACACGTGTCGGTTAATTCATGCTCCATGTGATGATAGATTTGCACTAACGTGGAAACAAAAAACTTTTAATTGACCAATGTTCTTTAGATTCGATGCAACAAATTTCACTAAGGTTTTCGCACATAAACTTTTTGTGTTATATGTTATATGAGAGACTCTGTCAAATTTTCAGCGATAAGAATTAGGGATATAAAAATTGAAACTCGACCAATTAACTTTTTGCCAAGAAATCCGGAAAACCAAGTCAGCTTTTTATAATACTCAAATTCGACAAATTGACTTTTGATATTTTCGGAAATCACCTCAAATCAACTTACAAGGGGTAATGTGATGCAATACTTCTGTGGTAAGAATAGGAGTATATCATTCTTTAAAATTAATTTACACCCATAGAAAAAATCATGAACGGCATTCACGTTTTCAATAAATTTACATTAAAAATTAATTTATTTATGCAACTAAATTTGTTTCGCTCGTGACTCGAACCTGGATTGTCTGCACTATAGGCAATAACAGTCGCCTTAGCACATTGCACCTCCGACGGAGTTACCATAACAGCGTCTAACGATTATTTCAAAACTTTTCATGGCCAAAGAAAAACGAACACCGTTCATGAAATCGTAAACATTGCATTTCAAAAAGTCGGGAAGTCGAAAATTGGTGTTTGCCAAAAAGGTAAAATTTTCAAAACTCGAAAAGCCGATTAAAAAAAAATCACAATTTTTTTTATTCTGGTTATAAACCATGATTAGAATGGTGTTTCAATCGTGTGAACAAATTCAAAACTAACGGAAAAAGTTTGTACATTAATGTGCAGATGTTCAGGAAATTGTGAACTCAGATTCATGAAAGAAAGCTCAACATCCGAATCTAATTTTCTACTAATTACGGCAAAGGGTGGAAACCTTAATTTTACGCATACGCTGTATTGATTTAGTTTTTCAGTTATTACGGTATTTCAATATTTCGGATTTGATTAAAAACATTAGAAATTTCTCATTTACCAGGAAATGGATTAAAATGTTTTATACCGGCCATGTTGCTAGTACTTTTTGTTTTTGTCCGCAATATTGGGAGACTTTCGTACCAAAAAAATCCCAACATAAATCAAAAAGCTCACAAATATCTCCTACACGTTTTAAACAACTTTTAATGAAAATCAATTAATTTACCATCTGACATTTAAATTCATAGAACAAACAAACATTTCGTTTTATTTTCCAGAACATTAAAATGATTCCACTGTTCCGAAACCCTCAATTTTTAACTTGAAGGAATAATTTCAGATTCAGAAACTCCTTATACGAAAGGTATAAAGTCTTTGTTATACCAGTTTACTAGTTTCAAGGAGTCCAGTGATATTGTTTTTTCATTCAATACAAGTCTCGTCAAAATATTATTTTATGGAAACAAAGAAACGTATCTTAAGAAAATGCTCGAGAAATGAAATATATTTGTTGCAAAATTGTTTTTACGTTTTATTTGGTATCTATAAGTCTTCTTTTTATCACTGTAGACAAACAGATTTCATGTAAATTATAAGTATTTATTCAATATACAGAACAAAACTCTTCAAATTTCTAGAAATTTGACATTAAATCCCCAAATCAAAATTTTCTTCTGCACCCACCCTAATTTGGGTAAAACAAATTTTTGTTATACAAATACATAAGCCGATAACCTAAGTTCCTAGTAGATTTTTGTTATAAATTTATTATAATTTGTAATTATAATAAAGATTTTAATAAATAAATAAATAAAATAAATACGAGCGCACTACCTCAAAAGAACTTCTTGTGAAGTAAAAATAAAACTACCAATTTTTCTGGTCATTTGATGTATAAATAGATTAATCTGTAATGTAAATAAATATAAATATGAGCAAATATAATCGAGAATTTATAACTGTGATACATTTTGTCCCGTATTTCAAAAATTAAGACATTTAAGACATAAGTAATAAAGTTAAAATGCCTTTAGTGCTCTAGAGGGTTCATATTTTTTGAGTGTATAGTTTCGTTACCATTTCGGTCTCAGCTCATGAACTGTAGACGTTATTTGGATAAAGCATGACGTTATGAGCCAATCGGCAGTAGATATGAAATCTTCAATTTTTAGACTTTTATTTTTTGCAACCTCAAGATTTTTCGATACATCCGAATATCAAGGCTAATGGATGTATTTGGTATAAAAGTTATAGCAAATATGAGAAAGTAATGGAACAAAGCACTAAACAATTTGATACAGAATTTTTGTGATGTGTCCATCACTTCAATGCCTGACAAGAATGTAGTAGCATACATAACCAGACATGCATTTTATCTCTATGAATTGGAACATGGATCAGCACTTGGGGAACAAAATTAGTGTAACGTATTTTTATCATTTTACGTTGGACTAGGAAGTAGAAGTGTATAAATCACCTACTACAACTCCTTTGGCGACAAAACATGTGTCATGGGGCAGATCGTTAGTTTTTGTAATAAACTCGGCCTTAGACATTGAGTTTGGACACAGGATATGCAGTTGCAGTTGCGTGTCTGAAACATATAAAACAGGGGTTATGCAAAAACAATTAAATGCAAAATTCATAGAAAAGAAGAGTGTCATAAATTGAGCATTATGGATGCAAAGTCGAAAAAGTTTTTAATTGATAAACGACATTAACATGTGGTAAAGAACCAAAGTGGGACGAAGACAACTCTAGATTATCCCTATACCAAGCGGCATATATTGCAAAATTTTTTCTTATCTCAATACACGATTTAAAATATATTCTTATGGAATTGTGGACCCAGTGTTGAAAATTTTTACCGACTTTAGTTGCAATCATAGCCAAATTTCAACATGATTGTATTAATATGGAGTGCTAAATTATAAATACAAAACGGAGTTCATACACTGAAAGCAGAACAATACAAACAATATTTTGTTTGGACCAATTCTGAAAGTATATATGTTTGAATCAAAATGTGTTTGGGGTATATGTTACAGAAGCGATTTGTTTTGAGGGTGTGTAGATATCGCACATCGACTCATGACCCGAGACTGAGTACAATATTGATAAAAACTTATGAGAAACATTTAAATCGGACTATGTTTTAATTCAATTTGCACATTAACATTTTATTTATTTATTGTGCGTTACATATGCATTACAGATATATGTAAATGTGCTGCAGTTTAATTTTAATTTTTCTTTCACATTTTAGTAGCGCCACGAATCGAATCTAGAATGTGTGCACGCAAAGAAAAAAAAAAAACATTTGGAAAACGTGTACCGAAAACGTTTATCTTTTGTTAGAGTTTTTTGAATTTCTTCGAAAATTTTAAACTTTTATCACCAAACAAATTCGTTTGTTACAAAATTTTTATTTTTTCAATAACAAAAAACAAAAAAAAAATATTTTTGAACCACCAACACAGTCCAACAACACATTATATCAAGCACTGTTCTTTTCCGACTTTAAATATTTACTAAGACACATTTTACAGTTCATAGTAAACATTTTATATAGTAGAGTGTAATGTTGAACATTTTTTCGGAATCTTCCGACTATATCTGGAATATATGTAAAAAAAAAACAAAAAAAAAACTTTTTGGAGTTCGGTCGAAGCAGGGCTCGAACCCACGACCCTTGACATGCAAGGCGGACGTAGCAACGGCTCCACGGTGCCCAACTAAATGTTTGTTTCTGATAAATAAAGTTTGTTTAATCGGCTCGTGGGCGCCGCAAGCTATGCTATACTAACATAACTTATATGGATCGTTAGCTATTGATGACAATAACAGCTACGTAGCTCAGTGGATAGTGTGCTGGCTTACAAATTGCATGGGCCGCGGTTCGATTCTCCGTCCAGGCGAAAGGTAAAATTTTAAAAATTTATAAAATCGTATAATTTCTTCTACATTGTTTGTATTACAGAAAAAGGCGCTAAGAACTAAAAAAACTCGTGGAAGTGAAAAAGATGTGAGGGAAAATGCAATTAGACAGAAAAGATTGTTTTTTGAGTTAGTCTTTATGAAATTGTTTTTACATCCTGGAAAAGAGTAAACGTTTATCACAAACAGTATATACTTTTCTTCCAAATAAACTTCCTTACAGAGGAAAGCAAATTAGAAACGAACTTTGTTTGTCTGAAATTTCGTTTGGGAGGAAAGAATTATTTTTTTGCGTGTGTAAAATGTGGATTTAGTGGTCACATTTGCCCAAATGTCGTGACATTTTTATATAGAGCTATATTTATATCTCATCCGAAATTAAAACATGAACCCAGAATATTAAGGTACCTTTGCTAAATTTAAAACAAATTGAAAGAATGTAAGTGAATGACGTTTAACTGTGAACCAATTTCTATGAAAATGAATAGCGATCGATATGGATACAAATACTGGAGTCGCTCCAAATTTCAAATCATTTCGATTAAAATTGTCATCAAGACATTGACTAGAAAAAGTGTGCACACTTCACTATGTCGAGATGTGTCTATCCCGTCTTCACAGAAAAAAATATTATCGTGATCATGTCCTTAAATTGTGAATGCGAGTTTTGCTAAGCGTAGAAGACGAATTTCTATGACATAAAGTTTTTCCCTTGTCCTAAAGTTGATAAGATATTGAATTAACTTGTTTTGTCTCCATAGTTAAGTGATCCGACGTGAAAATGGGTAGCTTAACGCGAAAGAAAATTTTGTTTGGCTAAGGTCGACTTGACTTTGATAATTCTGAAAATTTCTTCATGTAATCGCATGTAAAATTTTTTGAGTTTTAATATCTTGAAACAGAGCTAAAACGCGTCAAAAAATACTAGTTGTTTTTCAACACTTTATTTTAAATATTGTTCCTTGGAATATAGCACAATTTCTACTTGAAATTGTCCATTTAAATGATAATGAATTGGGGGAAGATAATAAGGAAAACGACGATAAACAATCTGAATTAATGAGGTAGCAATTGTTAGTTTGTAAAGACGGATCTAAATTGGATAAAAATCCTCCAAAACTCCAATGAATGCGAAAACATAAAATTTTTCGTGAATCTCATTTTAAAGGCCCTAAATCAATTACAAAAAAAAAAAAAAACAAATTGAGCATTGTAGACAAATTATCGGTGAACCCATACAATCATTGGCTATTTCTTTTATGCCTGCACGCTCAGAAAAAATCGCTTCTCTAACATATGTTTCAAACATATTTTGCAGGAAGCACATATACTATTGGATACTGCCGAATCATTAATATGTTCGTTTTATGAGAACATTTTATATGTTTGGAAGCATTTTGAGCCCAAAAATATTATATGCTTGGAAGAATTTTCCCCAAAGAAGATTGTGCTCAATTCCCTCACATAATTTTCACATCCACGAAATTTTTTAGTTCTTGGCACCTTTTTCTGTAATACAAATAATATTGAAGAAAATATTCAATTTTATAATTTTTTAAATTTTACCTTTCGCCTGGACTGAGAATCGAACCGGGAACCATGCAATTTGTAAGCCAACACACTACCACTGGTCTACGTAGCTGTTATAGTTACCAATAGACAATTATCGTTATAAGTTACATTTATATAGTATAGTTTGCAGCGCCCACGAGCCGATGCAAACAAAACATTATTCAACAGAAACATATATTTGTTGGCCACGTGGAGCAGTGGTTAGCATGTCCGCCTTGCATGCAAAGAGTCCTGGGTTCAATCCCTATTCCATCCGAACACAAATTTTTTTTTTAATTTTTGTATTTATATTTTTATATTATTAAATTAAATTTTTACAATGAAACTTCGAAATGTGTGTTATTAAAGATTTACAGTCAGAAAAGAACAGTGCTTGATATAAACGAAATGGACTGAGCTTTTGGATAAAATATTACTTTTTTATTGCAAAAATAACAATTTTGTAACAAAAAACTGTTTTTGGTATAAAAGCTTGAAATTTTGGAAGGAATTCAAAAACTCTAACAAAAGAAGAACGTGGAGTCGAATATAAACATACATAAATAATTTTATAATATACACATAAATTTAGTTAGGCGTGAACAGTTTTTCTAGCATTTAACACCATTTTAAAGGCATTTAAAACTTATCGTGTTTTGTACTTAATTTCATTTTTACCCTTAAGGCCGGTATTAAGTTGGCATTATCGTTCTTAAATGACCCTGTTTTGCCTTGTACTTTTCTTTAATAATTAATTTTAAAGAAAATAAACTTTTTAATTTTTTTAGCAAAACTCGAACTTAATGCCCGCTTCCGAATGTCTATTCACTTTACATGAGTATTCAAATTAAATAATATTTAGACATAAGCATATCAAATTTTTGGCCTTATTATAAAACAGTTTTCCGAAACAACATACAAGCAGTTTCACAGAAATTGCTCTCTTTTGATTCTCTCGCTGTGTTATGTTGATATCTTTCGTCAACCCTCCCGGTTTCCATCTCTATTTCTTTCTCTATCTCTCTGTCGCTCTCTGAATAATATATCACAACATATATATATTTACTCGAAATTTGTAAATTTATATATGTTTACATTCACACATATTATTTTTATGAAACATTCATGCCCCAAACATAATATATTCTAACATATTAACATATGTGTCCCAGACATTTAGTGTTAGTTTAAGAACATTACATGTTTGCACTTAAATATATTGTGTTTCAAATTTGTGCCCGAAACACATTTTGTTTATATCGGAACATATGAAAAACATATTTTTCTAACAGTGTGATGAAGATGACAGAGGATATTCAAAAGTAAAAGCCGCTTGCTATATGTGCTACCATGATGAGAAGAAAAGGATACGTTCTATAAGAAAAATCTGTGTAGCGTTGTAGTGAATTATAGAAAAACTTATTTTATAGATTCATTTATGTCATTCAAGACTGCACAGTACAAATATACGAGTATGTACGGTTTTGTATACTTTGTACAACACAATCTTAAAAGGACATCATAAATAGACGAAAATATGAATTCAAATACAAAGGCTTAAGACCAGCCAAATCAACAAAAATAATAAATGGATTGGAATTCATATTTTTCTTATTATGAGAAAGAGTGGCACATTAGAAAAAAAAGTGTTCCATATTTTATTATGAATGACCCTTTTTGGGTCACTCATTAGAAATATTCATTAACAAGTCTGGTTACAAATTGTTTTCTGTACAACCGAAGAAATAAAACATAGTATGTCATTGAACCCAAGATCTTAAGTAGACAAAGCGGGCATGCTATCCACAGCGCCTACTGAAGTAATAAAATGTATGTCGTACTCCATGGTAAAGCATAGGGATTGCCGTTTTTACTTATCTCGATTTCACTATGATCTGCATCTCTTCTATGCTAGTGCTGTTTGAGGCATTTGACTTGCCTCTAAGTCCTATCGGAAATGGCATTGCTTAGCACATCTTTGAGTTT
Source organism: Haematobia irritans (assembly GCF_050003625.1). NCBI lineage: Eukaryota > Metazoa > Arthropoda > Insecta > Diptera > Muscidae > Haematobia > Haematobia irritans. Next base: position 95,838,618 of record NC_134397.1, on the reverse strand, counting down.
CTAAATAAATGCATGCATTTTACACTACAAAGGACTCTAAGTAAATAAAGGAACTGAAAACGAAGTGGACGCCTATAAATGGCATAATAACAATAAAACACAAAAATCACGGCTACTCACATACTGTCAAATGTCTACAAAAGACTTCCATTTGTGGAAGCCGTGATGTTGCCAAAGCAGGAGATGTAAAGACAATCGTCTACATTGCAGACTGATAATAGGAAATAAAAATCTCGCTACTGTTGTAGTCGCGGCGGTCGTTCGTCAAACAAAACGAAGGGCAGATTTATCGACCGAACACCAAGGACTTCATTAAAATAACGCGTTGCCAACAAATACTAACATACACATGCATATCTACATGAGCACCACATCTAAAATCACGTGTAAGAACGATAGGGAAGTCGACGATGAAGCTAAATTCTTGTCAATCTTAGACAGCATTGAATAAACTCGAATAGTAGAAAGGATAAAAAGTCAATTGCGTTTATTTATGATTGGTCCATAATCTCGTAAAAAAAAAACAAAAAACAAACAAACATTCACTCTCATCTTATGAATAAAAAACATTTCTGAAATTATTTAACGATTTTATTTATTTATGGTGACAAACGCATTCAGCTAGGAAATGTTTTTTTACTTATAAAGAAGGTTGTAATCTTTCCAATGATCCCATTGGCAAAAAATAAAAACATCAAAGTTAGAAGTTTGTCAAAAAGTGTGGCATCACTGTTTCTTATGCAAATAAGGTTTTAAAATTTATATTTGTTTTTGTTTTATTCCATCTATAATCCTTAAGAAAGGCTTCAAAAGAGAGAGAGATTGATTGATTGAGTGCAACTTTAAATAAATACAACAAAATAAAAAAATCTGTAAAAATAAATCAAAATGAATATTGATTACAATCATATTAACTATATTTTAAAATAATAAAAATGTGTAAAACTTGTTATAAAATTAATATTTTTCAGTCTCATTGTTACGTGTTTGTAAATTTTAACTAGAGTTTTAGTTGCGTTCCCCCTAAAGTCTCCAATGAGATTTTTTGGATTATTAGTTCATATTTCAAGATTCTAAATTGATAATATCAGCTGATTCCTTTTGCCCGTCTTTGAGTTATCTCACTCAGACCGAAGCGGTCTTGTTGTTTTTATACCAAAATATGAATTTTTGTGTGGTGTTTATTAATTTATGTTCGCGTTACTTTATATTCTATGAACTGCAAGTGGTTAAGTCCATATCTTACCTTTAGGTTAGTGGCTTTGTACTCCTGCAAAGAGTGGGTTAAATGAAGACGACATAGACACAAATTGGCAAAAATGTTCAGTACCGGCTCTGAGTCGATCTAGCCATGTCCAGTACGATCACCTTACTGATCGGAAAAAAACAAAGTCATACCAGAGTTCTCAGAATAATACCATGTGTGGCAACTGAATTGTATTATGCTACCATGAATCCCTTGCAGAATTCTGAGAATAAAGGCTGCATATCCTTGGCTCGCAAATGGATGGGCAAATAAGTTTTTGTATCTTCTCGAAGACCTGTAACTAAAATTCACACCAAATTTACCTCCATTTACAGTCGTGTTTTTAGAACTGAATATTGGTAATTATAGAGGTGAAACAAATATTCGCATAAGCAACATTTGGGTTCTATGTTCTCTCATATTATATGAGTGCTTGGACATATGGGCGTACCAATGAGCGGTAAGGTGAATAACTTAAAAAGTTTTGAACTTCCTTGCATAGTCAACGCAACAAATTGATATCAACCAGTGGTACTCTGTTGCGCCTAGAAAATACTTGGATTAGAGGAGCCTAATTTATTAGGACCAAACAAGAGATTGCGACCATTCATTACCCATCCTTTAAATGCGGTATCAACAGTGTATCGATCAGTGTGTCAATATTGTGACGTCAAAGGGAATCCTGTTCAATGGGTCCTGAGAGCCCGGGGATCGTTATTGCATTTTTCCACATTGTAATTGGTGAAGCACCACTCCTGAAATTGTCTACATGTTCTTATTATTATGACAACTAAATTAATTTTACTTTTCAAATTATGATAACAATGCCCGTTGAAATATGGGATCATTATCTGATCGTAACTTGATATAAGTGTTCTATATATAAAAATTTCAAAATTTGAAGTCAAATATGTGTGGTCATCCCTGAACAACAATAAAAGGGAATGCACTTACCTAGAAACCATGAGCACAAATGCGAAAGGAAAAAAAAAACAAAAGAAGAATGAGTCTCCTCGCTGGTATGTGATGCATAAAAGTAGCGTTAAACTTGCAGTAAAATCAAGTTAAGCAACACGCAATCCAGATTTACTTCCCCACTCAAATACAAGGCTAAACACGAGGAGATAGGGCACAAACTTAAATAGAGTGGAATTGAAGAAAATGTAAGGACAACAGTGCGCTCGTCAACAACAAATCCTAGAAATATATACAATGAATTTGGTAGTACATAGCGGCAAATGAAGAATTAAATACGCAGAAATAAGGAATGAGCTGGTGAGAAACATTTTAACTCCTCTTCGGCATGTTGAGAATAAAATACTCACCAAGAGTTTGTTTGGGTTTGTTTTGAACATCGGCGATTCGATATATTCAAAGAGGTTCTACTCCCACATTTGATATGGAAAAAAAAGAAAAGAAAAATTTGTCACTTTGAATATTGAATTGGAACACAAATACTTCAAACCAAATAAATTTCTCCAGGGGAACTTCCTAAGAATTGATTCTTGATTTTGTTTCGAGTTTTTAAAATGGTATTTTAAAAATGTCGTCCTTTGACTGCGCGACTTTTGTATTAAGTCAAAGTCAATGTCGAATTTTGGTTTGTTTTAAAAAAAACCATCAAAAAGAAAAGAAGTATTATAGAAATCAATTTCTATTGTGATAGAAACCCAATTTGTCGAAAATAGATTTTCGACTTTTGTACCCTATGTTTCAAGTGTTTGATCAGAAAGTGTCTTAGGCGATATATATTTCACTCTGGTAATAAACTATTTAACTAAAATTGCTTCAACCACGAAAATGATGGTATCAAGCACAGAATTAATAAGAAATAAATTCTGTTAATTCAATTAATTCTGTTAATTAGTTTATGCCCTGTTCCTGTATATCGAAGTTTATAGAGGCAGCCCGATTTAGTTTTAGGCTCACTTAGACTATGTAGTCCATTGTGATGTATATCTAATGAAAACCTATTCGAAAGCAATCAATTTGGGGTTGTCTAATGTTCGTTTTATTTGTACACTGAAAAAACAGTGAACCCTTTTCCATTGCAAAATGAACTAGACTGTAGTAATATTGCCAATGATTTAGCCCTTAAGATTTTTTTCTACTTGTCTAGTTTATAATTCTCTTAAATTTTAGTTCATCTATAACATTGTATTTATAAGATTTTACCTGATTATTTTTTGGGAAACCCGATAACAAAAATTGGTTAACAGTCTCTTTAAAATGTCGACGACTAAACTATTTGTAAATCAATCATTCCACAGTACAGAGAAATTAAATATTAAATTAAAAGAACAACAAACCGTTTTACTATTATGAAAAATTTCATGTATTAAAATTATTTTTTCTTTAAGCAAAAGTACTTTATTATAAAAATTTATGATGGAAGTTCTTAATACAATGTTTTTTGTGATTAAAAATTATGACCACGTGGAACAAGAGTATTTCATTTGAACTCGCTGTTTGGACATTTTAACTTATACTTTTTCATTCATCGCAGGTAATTTTTTTACATATCTTGCTGAAAAAATGGAAGCAATAATGAAAATTGTTAAAAATTAACACCATGTAATAAAATATAATTTTTAAATTCTTTTTTTTTTAGCTTGTAACTTCCCATATTTTGTGGGCATTTTATCAAATGGTGTAAGGAATTCAACTTTTCTTTGGAAAATGTATCTCATAAAATGTGTTCCTGAAACAATTAGAGAAAAAATGAAATATTCTATATAAACTCATAAAACTGTGTTGTTATCGATGTGAAGGATATAATAAAATAAATATTCTAGTTGAAAGCAAGACAAAGTTTTAATATAAAACTTACCAACTCTCTATTAAATTATACGCTGAGGGGAAATATTAAAAGTTGTCCAATTTTACTCTGAAATTAAATATTTATTTTTATATTAAATAAAATTATTAAATTGGTTTCCAAAGAATCTAATTAAAAAAAATAATAATATTCACAAAAAAACCAAATATTATGGTTAAAAGAAAGTTAAAGAATCCTTACCAATTCACTATTAAGTTTTCCAGATTTTTAAGGGGTTATTCTGAAATTAAATAGTTGTTTCTTACATTAAAAATATTAAATTGGTTTCCAAAAAATTTGATTAAAGAAATACTAAAATAAGGTATTAAAAACCTATAATTTTGATGATAAAAAGGTCATAAAAACGTAAATATTCTAGTTGAAAGAAAGCAAATTTTGAAAAAAAAAACTTACCAATTCTCTATTTTTTTTAAATTTGTTCGAATCCATCTAGAGTTTCTCTGAAATTAAATATTGGTTTTACAACAAAGAAAAACATTAAACTGGTTTCCAAAACAGAAAAAAAAACAAATTAGTTAGCAACTAATAATATACATAAAAAAATATTCTTTTTAAAAGAAAACCACATTAAAAAAATACTTACCCATTTATGACTAAACTATACGCTGAGATATAACAAAAATTTTCCAAATTCATTTGGAATTGAATATTAATTTTTTACATTGAATAATAAAAATTTCAATACACTTTCAATTTCAACATTTTTTCCTAAATATTCTTAGTAACTTTTTTCTAAACTACCGATCAGCATTTCGCCATTGTATATCTCATCGCTAAAATATTAATAACTTTCATTTAAAAGGTTTAATAAGCAAACACCAATATATGTCTCAAAAATCCAAAATATTCCATGCCTTTATATTCCCTTGTTACATGCTTAAAAGATGCAACAGCCCACGATAACGCCAACTATGCCACTGAAGCATGCCAAACAAAACCAAGCAAAGCCAAAACATTCCTACAACAACAAAAACACATGTGCCTTTATTGAACACAACACCTCATACAGCCAAAAAAAACCATCCGCGAATAACAAACACACACACACAAACCAGTAAATGAACAAAAATAAAAACAACCCCACGCTCATGTATACACAACATACCCAGCCCTCGCTACCATTTCTCATTAATGCATTACTCTCACTCAAACAAAATTCAAGTAACATCATCTTTACATTAATCACATTCCACTTTGCCGATAACACAGAAAAAAATATCACCAAAATATTTCCAATTAAAAAGTTAATTAAAGTTGAAAATTTGTTCAATTAATCGATACAATTAACTTTTTAATCATGATAGAAAATTAAGTTAATTAAGTTAATTAAGTCAATGATTGAACATTTTAAAATTTTTAAGTAAAAAATTAATTGATACAATTAACTTTTTAATCAAATTCGGAAGACTAATTCATTTAAAAAAAGTTGCTGATTTTTTTTTTAATTTTTAATGAAAAATGTATTTCAACCAATCATTTGTTAATCCAAATAAAAACTTTAAGCCAATTCAGAAAGTAATTAAAAATAGTTACCTTTTTAATTAATAAATTATTTGAGTTTTGCAATCAACATCAATTAAATTTTTAATTGAATCAATTAAAAAATTAATTGAACTTTGCTGAAAAAAATCAATTAATTTTTTAATCAAGAATTTTTTCTATGCCCAATTAAAATTGTGACTGATACTATCATTTTCGTGATTGAAGACATTTCAATTAAAAAATTAATTGGATCAATTAATTTGGTGATTGAATCAGAAAAATTTTTTTTTTGTGTGAAAGATCTCTGTACTTTGCATTAGTTCATCGCATCTGCTGACAATTTACTCTAAGAATAATATTCGAAAAGGCACACCAGTTTATGAACGATAAAAGGTTTAACTTAAAATTTGCAAAAACTTCATGTAATGTTATCTACCATTTTTGATGAAAATTTCTATAAATTTAATTACATGTGAACTAAAACTATTTCATTGGGTAATTTTCTACCAACAATTATTAACTATAGGAATTGTCAGTAAGAAATTGCTATCCACTTTCAAGTTCATTTTTCGTAAAAAAATATTTTCTCATACAACAAAATCTTATAGTAAATTGCACTTATTATTTAGAAAGTACTTTACATTTCGCAATTAGTTTTATAGCTTGACAAACGAATTGTTAACTACCACTTAAGAAATTTTTTAAAGAAATTTCCATCGTATTTTGTAGGTCATGAACTAAACGATTGCTACTTAGAATTTGTAAAATTTCATTTCGAGTAGTTAATTTTCGTTGAAGATACGAAAAATGAACTAAAATTCTGGAAAATTCTTGTAATAAATTATTGTAAAAATCTTCTTAAATTTACGAGACACTTTTTTCTGTGTATGAGAATAAATTGATTATCAAAAAAAAAAAATTGGCTGGAGTATTAATTAAAATTTAAACAAGGTGTTTACATTTTTCTTGACACATATTGTATACGTTCTTTTCCCACTCGAGAACAAAATATGGTGTCACTTGCCTTTCGAAACAAAAAGACTAAGTTTCTTTCGCTTGAAATACGAAAGTAAGTTTTCGTTCGATATGCAGGAACAGGGCATTAATTAAAAATTAAATTAATTTTGGTCGCAAAACTATATTTTTGATTGAGGTAATCAACTATCTATATGCACAGAGAATACAGATTGGTTGTAATAACCGAATTTATTGCCAACCTCATTTTGGAAGTTGTAGCAACTATCTTTTGGCACACCCAGAGAAATAATTGGTTGGAATTCAAGTACGACAACAAATAGATAGTGAAGACCTACAATTTTTAGTTGTTTGGAATAAATGTTAGTTACTTCCCTTGTTTAATGGTTTCTATAACCAATATAATAGCTGTGTGACTAAAAGTTCGTACACCCGAACAAATATTGATCGTTATTTATATATTGAAGTAAGCAACCATTTCAATTTATTCCATATTGTTGTGATAACTAATTTGTTTTGCCAATGTGTCACCAAACCCAACAGAAAGTCTGTCTGGCCAATAAGTTGGTTGTATTAACAGATTTGATAGTTATAAAGGGAACTTGTTGCTATGGACTACATATATGACAACAAATAATCTTTTGGTTCATTAATTACATAACATTTTAAAAATCAAGTTAGATTTTTTTTCAAGGTAAGTAAGATAAACATCAAATTTCAACTCACTCTTCACCATTTCTCTTAATTTCCATATCATATGTAGAGATATCTTAGCAAATGTGACCATTACCGAGGTTGGGAAAGGTAAATATAAGGTTTGTCTGCCTCATCATCGGTCTCAAAATCTCAACTTTCCCCTGCTGCCGATATATAAGAAAAATTTCATGAGTCTGATTGAATCCCAAGTCACACTGAAAATTTATCACGTGATTGTGAGTGGTCGAACTAACAAAGTTAATGTATGGGCGTGAGAATTGGCGGAAGTTGGGAAAATCCATGTTATTCATTTGCTATGGGACGCTTCCAATGATGATAATATGGTACTACAACAACAACTGGAAATATTTGATTGTGCTTTTGAAGATTTTGCAAATCTCCACCTTAGCTATTTCATGTGGTTATCTTTTACCCTTCATAAAAGGCTTTTTACAAGATCCTTTTTGATCAATAACTACAATATACATTAATATATAATAAAATAAAAACTAAATGATTCCAACGGATTTTTTCTTTAAATTCGCAAGCATTGGTTATCGGGCAAATAGTTAGTTGTTTTAGCAAACGAATGCAATTTTATTGGTTGTGATTGCCAATTAGACTATTAATGTGCCCAAAATGTAGTTCTTTAAACTATTTTATATACTGTTGTGTCAGACAACAATTGGTTGCTTCAACAAATTTTGTCGGTTATATTCTGATAGTAGATGGGACCAAATAATTTGGTTGGCAAAAAAATTGGTTGGCACAACAAATTTGTTTTCTGTGTGCAGTTGTATCACCTGACTAATTAGGTCGATTCAATCGAATTATGGGAGATGCAACTAATAATCCATATCTATATGGTATTGGTTGCATTAACCTATGAATTGGTCATTAGTCCCTTCTTCATTCGGTTGCATTACCCAACCTAAATAGCCCCACAACCGAATTGCAAATTAATTTTTTTCCGCAAAATATTCTATTTTGTTTACCTCCATTTTCATGAAGCTCCGTTAGTGATCCGTGTTAACTAACGAACTTTTAAACCGTATTATGGACATAGCTGTCGTCTTGCCTATATATATTTCATATCCCAGTTAGGAACTTAACTGCCGAAAATTTTTCAGTTAAAATTAACCGGAGAGAAGATATTTGCAATTTTCTTTCTGTTAACTGGGAGTTAAAGCTTAACGGAGCTACATGAAATTGGCCGTTAGATATATTTATTTTAGATTAATAGAGAATAAATAAAAATATAACATATCTATATATTAATATCAATGAAAATAAACGATTTTTTTAAACTTTTACATTATATTATCAGCGAAAATTGCCGCAGTTTGATCATAAAAGTTTACCTTTAAGATGTTACCGAAATAATTCCCCTTTTGTAACCAAATCTTGACCATTGGATCGTTTTAATAAAAAATTTCTTTCTTCTAGTAATGTCCCCTAAAATATTTAAATAATATAGTAAACAAAAAAAATTTGGTTTGACTTTTATATTTAGGATGAGGTTTTAGTTTTATTCTCGACAAAAAATATAAATAATTTTTCGTTGACAAATATTAAAATGACAATCAAAAATATTTCCAATAGCATTCGGTTTGTGCAACCGTATGGTTATGATGAGTACTGAATGAAATTTGCAAAATGTTTTCTTGGTAGGTTGTATCAACCAATTTCCAATAAAATTATTCATAGTTGAAGCATTTGGTTAAGCCAATCATTTGTCTATTATCATAAATAACATTTTCTTGATACCGCTTCCAGATGGTCTTAGGAATAGAATCCATGTTGTAAATGCAGAATATTTGTTGATACTCTCGACATTTCGTTCAGTAATTGGAATATTCATTATTACAACCGATTGCCAACCAATCTCTTTTCTGTGTGTATGTTTATAATCATCTAACCTTTTAATGCTATATCAATACTTGTCGTATACGCGTTTGGTTCGAGTAGGAAACTAACGCCGTAAATGGTTTGATCTCCTTAGTAGCCAATTTCCCATCTTTCTAGAGTCTATTGTCTTTGCGTAATTATACAATAACATCTGGTCGTCATAATTAAAAACTTTTGTGCACTGGTGCGTATGAGTCATCTGTGAATTTTTATTCATTATTCATACGTCCCAATGTACAAAATCGAGCATAACCTATCTAGAGATCCTATGTATAAAGTGTAGCCATAAACAAAATCTTAACTACTGGAAAATAGTGGGAATGTGAAACGAAATTGGAAACTGTACCCCTAATAAAATGTAGAGATCGATACAAGACCATGGGTGATTAGGGTTTAGATGCGCGATTTACGTGGATATAGAACTAATAGAAATATTTGATCAAGACCCCGACATTATAAAAGTATATGAATTGTAAAAGTATAAGAACGTTATGATTGAAGATCTTCTTTTTTCAAACTTGATTACGATCGCTTTACATATCTAGGAACCACGGTATACATGTGGCTTCTACTTTTTGGGTAAACGCTGGACTTGATTAAGAATAACCGATATAAATTATTTAAAAGGCTTCTGATATTCGTATCAGTCGTATTTCACACCTATTTATTAAGCGAAGTCATTCTAAATTTTCACAAAATAGACGCATATTCCCAAGATCTGAAACATTTTCAACCGGTTAATATAAAGAAATTATTTTAATTTTTTTATTAACCCCTTCGTTTCAAAAACATCTTTTTGTGTTTGGACAATTACAACATACCTCACTTAGTCCATTATGAAGCCAAAGGTGGTCAAGTTCTCTCTCATTAATGAGTGCTGCCATAGTCTATGTTTAGCTCAATAACAAGTGACCTCCTATGAAAAATAGCCGAGTCCGAATGGCGTTTGACACAGCAGTGAAACCAATTAGACACTCAGAAATGGCACCAACATAACTGAGAAGGGATATACCCAAATATATCAAAGCCATTAAATTTTCACGTGACAAAATCATTATTCATTATTATCTTTTACTGCGTTTATATCGACCTACGGATATAACGAACTAAAAATCCATAACCATGTTTTTTCTCTGTATGTAAAATTTAGTAATTTTGACTGCCCAAGCCTCAAAGATTTATAAAAATATTCAGATGATGATTGAACACATTGTCATACCCACATTACATTCAAACCATCGCACCCTACCATTGCATTCCAATGTCTACCATTATATAATCTTGAGATACGTACGCACTCTCGGGCGTGCGTATCCCCAGATGCATCTATTGTGCCTCCGTTTACACTCCAATCGGCAAGCGAATCGTTTTGCTTTGATGATGACTAGAGCCCACTTGCTATATGTCTACACCTTTGGCATAACGTCATCCCTTCAGTGCCTTGGAGGCAGTGATGCTAAGATTGCGGTTTTGCACAAGCCGTGGTGGATTGGCTTCGCAAAAGTGATAGTTACATACACTGTGTGGGTTTAAGCTGAGACCTCAATGATTGTTGACACACTTTGCCGTTACAGTGAAAAGAATATTGTCGTGAGGCCAAAGATTTCATATCCCTAAACAACGACTACGAATTTTGCTTAGCATAACAGGCGCATTTCTCTGATATAAAATTTTTTCCTTATCCAGAAGTCCACAAACTTTTCAATGCAGGCGTTAGGATAGCACGTTTAGAAAACAAACATCTTCAAAAACGAATACATTAAAATTTTTACGCAAAACTCTATTTGTCACAAACATGTTATGCCATTTTATGCTTGCACTTAAAAATAATGTATTAAAAAATTTGAGTACCAAACATGTAATTTTTACATATGAAAAATATACTTTTTCGTCCGTGTAGGTAGTGGTATCTAGTCGATGTTTTCAGTAAATAGAAATTTATTTTAATAAATAATTTTTGTACATTTTAGTTCATTACGAAATATCATGGATCGCAAAGTTAAAGACGATTTCAATAACATTAATAGCTGACTCCAGTCCCATAGGTGTTTTTATGCCCTCTACCGCAGGATGGCGGTCATTCCAATTGTAACACACATTAAAAAATTGGTCTCATACCCCATAAATACATTTTATGGTGAAATTCTAGGTCGATCTAGCGATGTCTGCCCGTCCTTTCGTCTGTTGAAATCACGATAACATCCGAATGAAACAAGCTATCGACTTGAAACTTAGTGCAAGTACTTATTATTGATGCAGGTCGAATGGTGGTGCATAGAGGACCACTTTGAAGTATAGCCCCTATACTAACTTGCGGAGCCTTTTTAGTACGCGATGTTAGTGTATCATATCCGTGATTTTTTTGTGGACATCGGTCCATAATAGCCCCCATACAAACCGATCTAGGTCAAAAACCTTCGCTGTTAGCCACTAATATTGTGTATTTATTTTCATAAATTATTATGATTGTAAATCTTTTAATAAATAAACCGATCCCTAGATTTGATTTACGGAGCCTTGTGGCGGAGCAAATTTCATCTGATCGGGTTAAAATTTGGTACGCAATCACGCACAGAAAAACAATGTTTGGACATGGTTGCCGCATCCATTTAATGCTTATCTAGAGCATGTGATTGCCGCGAAAACCATGTATTTTGTCTTTGTAAAAATAGTTTTCGACCGGAGAAAAATGTATGGTGGCAATAAGCATTTTAATGGTTCTCAAATACCGCAAACATGTTCTATTATTTAATATGATAGAATTTGAGACCATTAAATGGTCGGGAAAATCATGTATCTGACCATTCATTTTTTTTTTTAATTTTATAGGGAAAAAAGAATTTTTATAGGATAAGTATGGCCATAAAGACCATTTACATTTTTTTCGTGGCCATCTAATTTTTTAACTTTTTTGCAGCGAAAAGAATTTTATAAAAACATTAAGCAGGTACACACGATTTTCATTTTGCGCGTCTCAGTCGATTGTTGATTGTTTCTTGGAATGGACGGAGAATACTGATTTTCTGTTTTGTGTTAATTTATTTATTCAGAAGTGGCACGTGGTTTTATGTGAAGACAAAAAGGAATGTATAATTAAAAATAAATGTACCTGTTTTTTGTTCTGCATTTTGCTATATGGCATCATTTATTTTTATTTGCAGTTACATGATGTCTGCGTTTGTACATTTGATGGGCACGATGTAAATATGGAATAATTAATTATTGTTGAAATTGAAATAAAATGGAGTGTGTAAAAATATATGATGTTTGTTTGAACAGCATTATAAATACAAATAAAAAATGAATTGGTTTATAAATAAATAAAAACAAATAAATAAAGTTAATTTTGTTGTTTTCTTTTCTCAAGTGGCGTCCTTTTTTCGACGATGAAAAAAGTTTTTTCATAAAGATCAAAACAGTTTAGGTTGTGACCATGTTCTTTTAACTAGAAGAAAAACATTTTGAATGAATACCATAACATTTTAAATCGTGACCATGTCTTTTTATTCAAACAAACTTCTTTTTTTTCAATATAATAACATTTTAGATGAGGACAATTATATTTTTCTTAGAACCATGTTCACTGAGCCAACTGAGCCTAACCTAACCGAGCCAACATGGTTGCAGGTGAAAATGTTACATGGTCGCCGCAAAAATAGCTCCTATCATATTATTTTGCTCTTCAAATATGATTGTGACAATCATGTTTCTTATCTGCGTGATGTTAGTTCATGCCCTCAAACAACGATGTATTTATATATAGCCCCCATATAAACCGATCTCCCGATTCGACCTCCGGAGCATCTTAAGTACCGGTTGAAATTTAATACGTAATATGTTGTGTAGTAACCGTGCACTAACTGGACCACTTCGGTCCAAAATTATATAGCGTCCATATAGGTAAACAGACCACAAGATTTGACTTTTGAAGTCTCATAGAGGAATAAATTTCGTGGGATCCTGTTAAGATTTGTCCCTCTAATTACCATGCGAAAATTGGTTCATTTTGGTTCATTCAAAACTCCTCTGTATAAACCCATGAGGTTAGGTGGCAGCCCGATGTATCAGACTCACTTAAACTATTCAGTCCATTGTGAACTTCTCTCTTATCACTGAGTGGTGAACTTCTCTCTTATCACTGAGTGCTGCCCGATTCCATGTTAAGCTCAATGACAAGGGAGCCGAGTTTGAGGAACTAACGGGGCTTATGTAGGTATTTAATCTACTTTTTATACCCACCACATGACCGTACGTTGTAATCACGCTAATTCCTTTAATAATGGCGATATCGTCTTGAAATTTGAGTTTTCAATCGATAATATTCTGAAAATCGTTGATTCGTAGCTTTAGTTAATTTAGAAATGGATTTTTCAGCTTCCAAATTGTTTTGTATCGCTGTTAATTAACGTACATAGGAAGAATTCCAAACTGCTCTTTCCAAACTGACCTTTTTCTATTCTTCCTTCAACTTTATAGTTAAAACAAAAAATCTAAGGCAATTTTAATTCATTAGAAGTCCACAAGTGTGGGGAATGTTAACATTAGGGTTTTCTTTTTCCCGGACTTTTTGCATTCCCGGAAAATTTTTTTGAATTTCGTGGGATCCCGGAACCCCGGTCAAAGGGAAACCTGCTTTGATGTGGAATACAGTTAGACATTTGAATAAATTAGAAATCGCCTAAAGCTACGGTTATAAGGCGCTCTCTGGACAACTAACAATATATATTATGTTGTTCTCTTACATCAACCATAAATCATACTAAAATACGATATATTTTGTAATACAAAACATTTTGACAATGTTTAAGGCAATTCCTTTCGGTATAGTTTTCGGAAGAACATTATTAATATAGTGGGATTTTTTGTAACACAAAAAAACTGTTTGGAAATGAAAGAAACTTATTTCGATTTCACTATCATTAAACGGGATCAATAAATGCACATGTTTAGTCAATATTTCCAAAAGGGAAACACTACCATCTAATACGACATTCACATTACACTTTACACGGAAATTTTGAAATTATGCAATTTCCAACGTGGGTTATATAAGGTAAAATGTCCCGTTGTTTTTAAAGGTTTACTCAGTCTACCAGTCTATCGGAATATCGGTTTAAAGAAATATGACAATCATAAATTAGGAAGTGCAAACTTCTTTTTAACAATTGGGAGCCCGTTGGATTCTGGATTAGAACCCACGATTATGTATGTTCCACAAGACAACTACTACGACTTGGTACCATAGTTATTCACATTACACTTCCAAAATCCACTTTAACTAGATTTCAACTGTCATTTGCCATATAAAACCCTCTATTATACATAAAATATTGTAAAGAAAATTTCACGGGAATTCCCGTTCCCGAAAAAAACTTTAGTTAACATATTTCTGGGTAACTGTCAAATGGAACTTGTCAAGCAAGTGAAGAATGTTGGAGTAGTTTAGGTTAGGTTAGGTATAGTGTCAGCTCGATATTTCAGGCTCACTTAGACTATTCAGTCCATTGTGATACCACATTGGTGAACTTCTCTCTTATCACTGAGTGCTGCCCGATTCCATGTTAAGCTCAATGACAAGGGACCTCCCTTTTTGAGCCGAGTTTGAGGAACTAACGGGGCTTATGTAGGTATTTAATCTACTTTTTATACCCACCACATGACCGTACGTTGTAATCACGCTAATTCCTTTAATAATGGCGATATCGTCTTGAAATTTGAGTTTTCAATCGTTAATATTCTGAAAATCGTTGATTCGTAGCTTTAGTCAATTTAGAAATGGATTTTTCAGCTTCCAAATTGTTTTGTATCGCTGTTAATTAACGTACATAGGAAGAATTCCAAACTGCTCTTTCCAAACGGACCTTTTCCTATTCTTCCTTCAACTTTATAGTTAAAACAAAAAATCTAAGGCAATTTTAATTCATTAGAAGTCCACAAGTGTGGGGAATGTTAACATTAGGGTTTTCTTTTTTCCGGACGTTTTGCATTCCCGGGAAAGCGGAAATTTTTTTTGAATTTCGTGGGATCCCGGGACCCCGGTCAAAGGGAAACCTGCTTTGATGTGGAATACAGTTAGACATTTGAATAAATTAGAAATCTCCTAAAGCTACGGTTATAAGGCGCTCTCTGGACAACTAACAATATATATTATGTTGTTCTAAAATAAATCATACTAAAATACGATATATTTTGTAATACAAAACATTTTGACAATGTTTAAGGCAATTTCTTTCGGTATAGTTTTCGGAAGAACATTATTAATATAGTGGGATTTTTTGTAACACAAAAAAACTGTTTGGAAATGAAAGAAACTTATTTCGATTTCACTATCATTAAACGGGATCAATAAATGCACATGTTTAGTCAATATTTCCAAAAGGGAAACACTACCATCTAATACGACATTCACATTACAATTTACACGGAAATTTTGAAATTATGCAATTGCCAACGTGGGTTATATAAGGTAAAATGTCCCGTTGTTTTTAAAGGTTTACTCAGTCTACCAGTCTATCGGAATATCGGTTTAAAGAAATATGACAATCATAAATTAGGAAGTGCAAACTTCTTTTTAACAATTGGGAGCCCGTTGGATTCTGGATTAGAACCCACGATTATGTATGTTCCACAAGACAACTACTACGACTTGGTACCATAGTTATTCACATTACACTTCCAAAATCCACTTTAACTAGATTTCAACTGTCATTTGCCATATAAAACCCTCTATTATACATAAAATATTGTAAAGAAAATTTCACGGGAATTCCCGCACCTCATTCCCGGCAAAGCCGGAGCGAAGAAATAGCAATTTCCCGGGAATTCCCGTTCCCGAAAAAAACTTTAGTTAACATATTTCTGGGTAACTGTCAAATGGAACTTGTCAAGCAAGTGAAGAATGTTGGAGTAGTTTAGGTTAGGTTAGGTATAGTGTCAGCTCGATATTTCAGGCTCACTTAGACTATTCAGTCCATTGTGATACCACAGTGGTGAACTTCCCTCTTATCACTGAGTGCTGCCCGATTCTATGTTAAGCTCAATGACGAGGGTCTTCCTTAGAGTAACTTTCATTGTATTAACTTAATGTTAATGCTAACTGCGGTAAAATATACAGCATGTTGCGTAATCATTGGTATACTCTGTCGTTTATACCCTTTTCGTATAAAAATGCTGTTGACCAAATCCTATGTTCTCCCTACTATGTTTTATTGTTGTGAAATTTTTTCTGGATGTAAGACCGCTGACTTAAAAAAACTAACAACTACGTTAAAAAACATTGCCCGCTACGTCTTCGGATTAAAACGTTACGATAGTGTAGAACTCTGGTATTCCTAAAAAATTACAAGTGCCCATATGTAATAAGTACTTTTAGTTAATGTGGTATAACAATGGACTGAATAGTCGAATGGTGTTTTCTCTTCTGAAAAAAGTGATTTGCTTTCATTTCGTCTGTACAGAATGCGTATTTTTAAAATGTTGCTAGCAACCTAAAAAACTGCTATCATTTCAGCGGGCAGAACAGAATTCAAAGGAGCAAACAGGGCAATCGCAACACTCTTGTTTGTAGGCAGTGCTGAAAATGCCTGTAATTTGCCTCTATGCGTGGCACTTTCCTCAACAGAATTCGAACCGTTTTCGCACTTTTGCCTGTTTTTTTAGAATATAACCTAAAAAGTACATTTCCAGGCAGAATGCAAAAAAGATGCGATTTTTTTACAAGAAAAGAAAACACCATAAGTGAGCCTGAAACATAATCGGACTGCCTCTTTAACCTAACCTGATATTCCTCCAAAATATTATACACACAATTTCATACAGACTCGACATAGAAGTCAGTTATCTAAGCGACAGTTTTGTATATGCGACTCGTCTCTGGAATCAGTTACCCAATCAACTTCAAGTTATATACAACACAGCCCAGTTCAAGACGGAGCTGTCAAAATACCTATTTCAGAGCAATTAAAATAATAATAATAATAATAATAATAATAATAATAATAATAATAATAATAATAATAATAATAATAATAATAATAATAATAATAATAATAATAATAATAATAATATCTAATTTAGTATCATACAATATTCATGAATATTCATCAATGAAGTCAAACTTTTTTATACCCTCCATCATAGGATGGGGGTATATTAACTTTGTCATTCCGTTTGTAACACATCGAAATATTGCTCTAAGACCCCATAAAGTATATATATTCTGGGTCGTGGTGAAATTATGAGTCGATCTAAGCATGTCCGTCCGTCCGTCCGTCCGTCCGTCTGTTGAAATTACGCTATCTTCCGAACGAAACAAGCTATCGACTTGAAACTTGGCACAAGTAGTTGTTATCGATGTAGGTCGGATGGTATTGAAAATGGGCCATATCGGTCCACTTTTACGTATAGCCCCCATATAAAGGGACCCTCAGATTTGGCTTGTGGAGCCTCTAACAGAAGCATATTTCATCCGATCCGGCTGAAATTTGGTACATGGTGTTGGTATATGGTCTCTAACAACCATGCAAAAATTGGTCGACATCGGTCCATAATTATATATAGCCCCCATATAAACCGATCCCCAGATTTGGCTTGCGGAGCCTCAAAGAGAAGCAAATTTCATCCGATCCGGCTGAAATTTGGTACATGATGTTGGTATATGGTCTCTAACAACCATGCAAAAATTAGTCCACATCGGTTCATAATTATATATAGCCCCCATATAAACCGATCCCCAGATTTGGTTTGTGGAGCCTCTAAGAGAAGCATATTTCATCCGATCCGGCTGAAATTTGATACATGGTGTTGGTATATGGTCTCTAACAACCATGCAAAAATTGGTCCATATCGGTCCTTAATTATATATTGCCCCCATATAAACCGATCCCCAGATTTGGCTTGTGGAGCCTCTAAGAGAAGCATATTTCATCCGATCCGGCTGAAATTTGGTACATGGTGTTGGTATATGGTCTCTAACAATCATGCAAAAATTGGTCCACATCGGTCCATAATTATATATAGCCCCCATATAAACCGATTTCCAGATTTGGCTTGCGAAGCCTCAAAGAGAAGCAAATTGCATCCGATCCGGCTGAAATTTGGTACATGGTATTGGTATATGGTCTCTAGCAACCGTGCAAAAATTGGTCCACATCGGTCCATAATTATATATAGCGCACATATAAACCGATCCCCAGATTTGGGTTGCGGAGCCTCTAAGAGAAGCAAATTTCATCCGATCCGGCTCAAATTTGGTACATGGTATTGGTATATGGTCTCTAGCAACCGTTCAAAAATTGGTCCATATCGGTCCATAATTATATATAGCCCCCATATAAAACGTTCTCCAGATTTGACCTCCGGAGCCTCTTGGAGGAGCAAAATTCATCCGATCCGGTTTCGAATTAGGAACGTGGTGTTATTATATGGTCGCTAACAACCATACCAAAATTGGTCCAATCACACAAAAATTGGTCCACATCGGTTCATAATCATGGTTGCCACTAGAGCCAAAAATAATCTACCAAAATTTTATTTCTATAGAAAATTTTGTCAAAATTTTATTTCTAGAGAAAATTTTGTTAAAATTTTATTCGGTTCATAATAAAATTTTCATCATAGTCAAAATTTTATTTCTATAGAAAATTTTGTTCAAAAGTTTATTTATATAGAAAATGTTGTTAAAATTTTATTTCTGTAGACATTTTTGTCAACATTTTCTTTCTATAGAAAATCGAGCCAAAAATAATCTACCAAGATTTTATTTCTATAGAAAATTTTGTCAAAAGTTTATTTCTATAGAAAATTTTGTTAAAATTTTATTTCTGTAGACATTTTTGTGAAAATTTTCTTTCTATAGAAAATTTTGTGAAAATTTTTATTTCTATAGAAAAGTTTGTGAAAATTTTATTTCTATAGAAAATTTTGTTAAAATTTTATTTCTGTAGAAAATTTTGTCAAAATTGTATGTCTACTTTGTCAAACTGAATTATATACGTATTGGATCGATCTTTTTTGATTTAATATATACCACGTATGGACTTACATACAATTTAGAAGATGGTGTTAGGAGGTTTTAAGATACCTTGCCATCGGCAAGCGTTACCGCAACTTAAGTAATTCGATTGTGGGTGGCAGTGTTTAGAAGAAGTTTCTACGCAATCCATGATGGAGGGTACATAAGCTTCGGCCTGGCCGAACTTACGGCCGTATATACTTGTTATAATTAATTAATAAGCAAGCTTTATGGACAAAGTAGATTAAGGAACTTGATCGATAGAACCATTGAAAAGAAAACGCCAGATACAAATCTATGCATGCCTAGACTGTACATGTTTCAGTTCCGGCGAATGAACTTTTCCACAGCCTTTGGTATAGATCTGGCTGGGATAGATAACTCAATTTTGGGCCCTTTATGCTAACTCCTTATGGAGAAAACATTTTGGGAATTTTCCTCTTACAAATTGAATCATCTTTACTCCCACTGTGCATCATCTTTTCATATAGCTACAAATACCTTAATCTTATTTTTGTTTCGTTTTGTTACTATAGTAATATAACTACACGAAATTTCATTTTTAGAAGCTACTGCTGAATCCACCTTAGTGGTGAACAATCGAACAAAGCTTTTGTTTCTGTAGTCAACAACAACACGTGACAACTTACAGAAACTGGTTGATTTTCTGCAATTGGGAAAATTGTTATTATATCTTACTTCATTCTCGGTACGCAGAGTTATAGGTATACCTATAACAGATGATTTTAAATATTCATTATGAGGAGTCAAAAACAGTAATGAGTCAAATTTCCACCTTCGAAATTGATTCATTGCTAGAAAACTTCCCAGTTTACAAATTCATTAAATTGAATATCAAAATTTAAGAAAATGGGAACAAAGGAACAATGTATTGGAATCAATCTTTTTGATTATCATTTGATTTCCAGTTCATGTCTCATCATCATCTCTTCACCGTGGTGCAATGGTTAGCATGCCACCGTGGTGCAATGGTTAGCATGCCCGCCTTGCATACACAAGGTCGTGGGTTCGATTCCTGCTACGACCGAACACCAAAAAGTTTTTCAGCGGTGGATTATCCCACCTCAGTAATGCTGGTGACATTTCTGAGGGTTTCAAAGCTTCTCTAAGTGGTTTCACTGGAATGTGGAACGCCGTTCGGACTCGGCTATAAAAAGGAGGTCCCTTGTCATTGAGCTTAACATGGAATCGGGCAGCACTCAGTGATAAGAGAGAAGTTCACCAATGTGGTATCACAATGGACTGAATAGTCTAAGTGAGCCTGATACGTCGGGCTGCCACATAACCTAACCTAACCTAACCATCATCTCTTCTTATGAAACACTGTGCCGTTAAGCTTAGCCCGCGATTATTTATCATATATGCTGCAGATTTTTTATTTCAGTTGAATTGTCAACACTGTTTGACGGTATTCGCGTAGAACCATGAGACCCCAGAGATATGGATATATTTGCAATGGTGAGAGGAGAGTGTTATTGCTTGAAACAATATATGTGTGTGAGTGTGTGTTTGCACTAACACTTCATGGCCACAGAATATACTGTAAATTCATTCCCTTGTCGCTGTTTTCGTCATCCTAGCTAAAAACAACAACATATACAACGAGTACACCAACAAAAACATTAGAGATGGACGAGAAATCTCTAATGTTTTTGTTGGTGTACTCGTTGTATATGTTGTTGTTTTTAGCTAGTAGCTAATAGAACTCTCAAAACATTACGTTACATTACGCAATTTGCATACCATTGCGACTGACGTAATGTACATCTCTTTGTCATGCCGATATCCCAACAAATCGGATAGCGTAGAATGCATCAGGAGATTATAAAATCTGATACTTTATCTTAACTAAATAAACAAGTCATTAAATATTGGAAAGAAAAAAAAATGATAGTTTTGATTAGGTTTGGTATGGGGGCTGTCTGTTTTTACAGACATACTTTGATCATCAGTCCATTGCAATACTACACTTGCATGCTAGAGATTAATTTCTTTTCTAAGAAACAATGTTCTCTTTTTATGTTAAAGTTGGTTATTTGGAGCCAAATGAAGTGCGCTTGAAATAAATGTGGCAACGGTTGTCATAAAAAAATATTTCTTTGCTCTAAAAGAAGAAGAGTTTTATTTTGGGGAAAATTGACGTAGCAATAAGTTGGTGCCAAGACGATAAATTTCTGTATTTAAATTGAACTTGAATATTGACGCAATCAAGGGCTGTGGAAAGTTCTGGTGCACCAAAGGCAGCTGAGCCCTAGTAGTTATGACCAGTTTTACATAGACATCGGGATGACAAAATCTTAGCAATCCACTATGGCTGAAATCGCGATTTTAGCGGCAAAAAGTAAAATTTTCAACTTTAAATTTTTAATATTTTATAGATTTAACGAACATATTGGTAGTAAAAAATCAAAATAAATTGTTACTGTTGGGTACCCTGTTTATGCACAAACAGCCGTTAATGTTGACAAAACTTTTAATAGGTGGTAACAAGAGTGAAGCAGCACAATTTTTGTAAAATTGAATAAATATTTTTATAACAAAATATATAAATATGAGTTCTAATATTCAAGGTGAGTAGTTTAACTATCTATAAATAGAATTTGCTAATTGTTTGTATTTCGCAGTTATTTTGGTGCTTTTTGTGTATTTTTTGTGAAATTTTGAAGAGTTTTATCCTTTTTCGTGGAGAAAACTAAATATGTTTTGGAGAGTGGAGTTTTATGCCATGGTAAAACTGTTTGCTTTTGACTGCTAATGAATGAGTGCATGATATTTTTTCAGAAACACTCTGGTTTAAAATTTTTGAAATCTTTCAGTTTTTTTTTTTGGCAATTAAGAGAAATTATTCCAATTATGTTATAGGAATTACATTTTGAAGTTTGACGGTTTGAGATACACCCTCAAAAAAATCGCTTCTTTAACATATGTTCCAAACATATTTTGCAGGAAGCACATATATTATTGGATACTGCCGAAACATTAATATGTTTGTTTTATGTGAACATATTATATGTTTGGAAGCATTTTGAGCCCAAAAATATTATATGCTTGGAAGAATTTTTCCCAAAGACGATTGTGCTCATTGCCTAACATACTCGTAATTTTCACTTCCACGAAATTTTTTATTTCTTGGCACCTTTTTCTGTAATACAAATAATGTTGAAGAAATTATTCACTTTTATAATTTTTTTTTTTAATTTTATCTTTCGCCTGCACGGAGAATCGAACCGAGGACCATACAGTTTGTAAGCCAACACACTATCCACTGGACTACGTAGCTATTATAGTCACCAGTAGATAATTATCGTTATAAGTTACATTTATATAGCATAGTTTGCAGCGCCCACGAGCCCATGCAAACATAACATTATTTAACAGAAACATACATTTATTTGCCACGTGGATCAGTGGTTAGCATGTCTGCCTTGCATGCAAAGGGTCGTGGGTTCAATCCCTGCTCCGACCGAACACTTTTTTGTTTTTTAATTTACACATTTATATTTATACTATATTAAATTTTTATAATGAAACTTCGAAATGTGGGTTATTAAAGATTTATAGTCAGTAACAGTACTTGATATAAACGAAATTGACTGATTTTTGGATAAAATATTATTTTTTTATTACAAAAATAACAATTTTGTATCAAAAAACTGTTTTGGGTACAAAACTTTAAAATTTGGAAGGAATTCAAAAACTCTAACAAAAGAAGAACGTGGAGTCGAGTATAAATATACATAAATAATTTTATAATATAAACATAAATTTCGTTAGGCGTGAACAGTTTTTAACGCTACCATTTAACACCATCGCTTTAAAATGCCTTTTATTTTTATTTAATAATTCATTTTAAAGAAAATAAACTTTTTAAATTGTTCTAGCTGCAAAACTCGAACTCAATGCCCGCTTTTATATTTGAAGGTGTCCGTCAACACTACTTGTTAATAAAGAGTAACTAAGCTTTATTTTTATACATTTTACTGTGTAATTTTTCACTATTTCCTCCTTATTTTATTTTACTGTCCCAACTCTAAAAAGAGTATAGTGCCCTTTCGTTATTTTTATGAAGACCCCTGATTTATTTTAACGAACCAAGAAAAAAATTGTGCCCATAATGCCAAAATGATAAACAAAACACATGTCCACACATACATAAAATGCTGCTCTCAAGGCGAAAACATATGCTGTTTGTTTTTCAAATGTCTATTCTCTTGGGTCCGAATGTCTATTCTCTTTATTCAAATTAAATAATATTTAGACTTAAGCATATCAAATTTTTGGCCTTATCATAAAACAGTTTTCCGAAACAACATACCAGCGGTTTTACAGAAATTGTTCTCTTTTGATTCTTTCGCTGTATTATGTTGATATCTTTCGTCAACTCTCCCGGTATCATCTCTATTTCTTTCTCTGTACTCTCTCTCTGTCGTTTTGAATAAAATATCACAACATATGTATGTTTAGTCGCAATTTGTAAATTTATATATGTTTGCATTCACACATATGATTTTTATGAAACATTCATGCCCCAAACATAATATATTCTAACATATTAACATAGATGTCCCAAACATTTAGTGTTAGTTTAGGAACATTACATGTTTGCACTTAAATATATTGTGTTTTAAAATTGTGCCCGAAACACATTTTTTTACATCGGAACATATGAAAAACATATTTTTCTAACAGTGTATGAATAAGCATATTTGACTGGTATTAATATTGGTTTGTAAGACTTTTACACCCAATCTTACTTGCTTTCTCCTCGGAATTTGAAAATTGTACTCAAAAGTTTCGTCGTCATTGCATTAAAACTAGTGAAATATTTTTCCCAACAATATACAAAATGTTAGTAAATTTATCTCAAATAAATGAGGTTTCAGTAGTAACTGTAGATTTCCTTGCAGAAAATTAATCTGAGGCCCGAGACAAGTGTTATAAAAAGATCGAGCAGATGCCGCTCGTAAGGATTCAAGAGTGCACAATGTGAAGTATCATGCATCTCAGAACTATGGATAGCTCTTGCTCATATATTTCTTGAGTACAAGAACCTAATTAAAAAACAAAAACAAAAAAATCAATTTGCTCGAGAAGTCTCTATACGTTTTAAAATAATTGGATTATAAAAACAAAACAAAAAAATAAATAAAAAATAAAATTGCTAAAACTTTTGTTAAGGTGTACACCCTCAAAAAAATCGCTTCTGTAACATATACCCCAAACACATTTTGCTTCAAGCATATTTTCAGGATTGGTCCGAACAAAATATTATTTGTAATGTTCAAACATATTATGTTTCACCTTAGTGCATACACTGGTAGTAAAAAATTTTAATGAAATTTTTTATGTGTGGATATATTTGTAAATTCAGGCAGTTCACTAAACCCAAAAGTAAGCCACACTTGAACCTTCCGAAAAAAGGTTTTACATTATAGCCGGCTTATGCCGACATAAATTCGTACAAACATATCTCTTTTCCTTGACCACCGTCAAATCATCGATTTGAGTGCAGTTAGTGAACTGCCTGAATTTATTCTGATAATTGGTTGATAGTTTTGCTGCAAGTAGAGGATGCTGATGAGGAATGTGGTAATTCCGAAACGTGCGTCCATCCAACCATCTTGCAGTCTATAGGGTTTTGCCCAAATAAATTTGACAAACATTCTTTTCCTCTGTTCGTTAAGCTACACTTGTAGTTTAGTCAATGCATGATTTAAAGCTGAAATCAAAAAAACAACAACAATGATTAAAGAAAAAAACAACAATAACAAAACGAAGGAAAAAAAAGTAAAAAAAGTGTAATTTTTTCGACATTTTTGGGGATTTTAACTTGAAGGTGAAATTGTTCTTAATATATTCAGCATTTTTGTTTGCCTAGTCAAGAGCTACAACTTTGCTGAAGAATGCAAAAACAAAAACACAATTTTCCAGCTATTTATAGCCATTACTCTAAAAAGGGTGTGTGACCCGCCCATTTTTTTCTAAAATCCATTTTTTTATAACTACAAATCTACTCACCAAATTTGGTGAAGCTGACTTGGTGGGAAGAATTTTTTGCCGCTAAAACCATGATTTAGCTGAACCAAATGTATGGAGGTAAAAGAATCGTTTCGGTCCAAAACATTTTTTTCTATTATTGTAGGCCAAGAAATTAGGTATAGTATCACAATTTTGATCGTTGCCAAGGAATAATGAAGGCGGTAAATTTAATTTGTTAGGCTTCTTTGACTGTGGAATCTGTAATTATTACCTTGTCATTCGTTTGTTTTATTTTTTGGAAGACATGCATTCAATAATATCTCAAAAGCTCATTAGCCTCTATTTAGTTGATAGTAGATGTACCAGCTGTTTGATTTCCCAGAAAATATG
Organism: Haematobia irritans; assembly: GCF_050003625.1. Lineage (NCBI taxonomy): Eukaryota > Metazoa > Arthropoda > Insecta > Diptera > Muscidae > Haematobia > Haematobia irritans. Next base: position 95,813,070 of record NC_134397.1, on the reverse strand, counting down.
TAAAAATTGGCATGCTAATTAGTTGTGAAACAAATCGAATATGTTCAATTCAATTATTATATTTTATTTAAACATACAAACCAAAGGAACCTATAATTAAAAAAAATGGAGCATAGTTTTGACGATAAAAAATGTCCAAGGTTCCCATTACCAATTATATTATTATGTCTTTAGAGGCAATGAGTTTCTTGTAGGCATAAAATGTTTATTTTCACCAAAATCTCATTGTTCAGCGATACAATTGTGCCCTCAACTCTACACCCTCAAACAAATACATTTGCTTCAAGCTTATTTATTTTCAGAATTTGTTCAAACCAACTATTCCTTTTGCTGTGCAAACATGTTTCACCTTGTTATTTCTAGTTTCTAAGCATTTGCTTACTTGCATCAATGTGCTCCATATATAATATAATTGTGTTTAACTGAAAATAAAACTATATGTTTGTAATCTGTTATGTGTTGCAAGGTTGGGGATGTTTTCCCCCCAAATGCAGGTTTTTTAACATTTATTTTGGGGTGAAAATATTTTAAATATTATATCTAAATATAATATATAGAGAATATTACAGAATAAAGAATATTTAAAGAAAGCCCCCCCCCCCCAAAAAAAAAAAAAACATTTAGTGGATAGCTCTTAAAAAAGCAAACTACTCGTTTGGACGGGATTTATTTCAATTAAAGCCAAGTGAAATGATTTGCTGGGTTACAACGATGTGTTATGGCCATTGTACATTCCAGGTTTAATGGTCTAATCGCTTCATCTCATGCTCTTACACAACTCCATAGATGTCCCGTACATCATCGCACACACATCCTAGGCCTTTGTACAGGAGGATATGCTTACAAAAACACATTCTATCTATGTTTTGACAAATGTGAGCCTAATCACCTCTTTTTTTCTACTCAAATATTCATATCGTACTTAAGTGGTCAATTATCAAGAAATGTAAGTGATGGAATTTTTCCCAAACATTTTCAAATGGAATTATTTTTCATTTATGGACATTCCTGAGGTGTACTTCATGTAGTGTTACATGGCTCCAGTAAACTGGACGGTAAATTGTTCTAAAAGTGTAGTGTGTGTCAGTATTTGTCACATGGACATAATGCAAATCTACGGAACTATTAGTTGAAGGCTCTCATATGGATGATTTAATAATCGAATAGGCCTTCATAGAAATAAATATGGATAGATATAAATAGAAATAAAAGCGCGTTTAATTTTTCATAAATTCTTGAAGGTATTTCGATTTTTTGGTAATATTCTTATATCGTGTTTAGCGTTTTAGCACAAAAAAGTAATCTCATAAAGAAGTTGACACCTACGCACCAAATGTATTTAACGGAATTGGAGTAATGGAGAACGACTTTTTCTTTTTTGCTTGTAACGTATCGAAGTGGTGATTCAGGAACCAGTACACCCGTTTCGCTATTGCATTGAAGAATTGAGCCGCGACCATACAGTTTGCAAGCCTACACACTACCTACCGATCATTAACGCACAAGCACCCCTTACAGTCATGCAATTAACTTATAGAGCACAGTTTTGGGCGCCTACAAGCCGATGTAAAGAAACTTTACTTAAATGAAAGAAATTATTTATTCGCTTCCTTTTCTACAAAATGAAATTACAACTTTTGGAAACGGAACTACAACTTTTGGAGAAGAGTACAATACAACTTTATATATATTCCAAACATTTTCGGAAATTTCGAAAGGATATCCTGTACTATATTAATTTTTTTTACGAACATGAGTCTTATTTAAGACATAAAGTCAGAAAAGAACAGTGCTTGATATAAAGGAAGCGGTCTGCGATATAAGAATAAAAAGTATTTTTTAGTGCAAATATGAAAATTTTGTAACATTATTATTTTTTTTTGTTTACAACATAACATAAGAAATACATTTCAACTTATGAACCACAAAATTTAACAGATTTGATTCAGCATTATATCTAGAGAAGAAAATTGATGCAAAATGGTTGATTTATATGAAGTAAAACTATTAACAAAAACCTTCTATAAAAATATTTGTCGGTAATCAATTAAATATTACTAGTATAAATTTGAGGTTTTTCTTGTTGATAAAGGTTTAAACTTTTCGAAGAAATTCAAAAAACTGTAAAAAATGAACAACGTTTGCGATACCCGTTTTCCAAACTATTTTTCTTTGCGTGTAAACATATGCCTGTAATATATTAAAAAGAGAATAGACCACCGGCTAGTAAAATTTTTGTATGTAGTTAAAAAAAATATTAACAAAATTTTTCCAATTAAAATTTGAATTGAATTTAAATAAATATTCAATTAAAAGTTTATTTGGTTCAACAATTTTTTAAATTAAAACAAAAATCAATCACAACAAATTATGGTATTAATAAATTAATGTTTTAATTTGCGTTGGTGATTGATATTATCATTTCTGTAATGAAGACATTTCAATTAAAAATTATTTGAATCAATTAATTTCGTGATTGAAGACAAACAATATTTTTTTCTGTGCTGCTTTGATGTAAATAAAAACATTTTTATTCCAAATTTTCCATTCGATTTCGTTTACATCAAACGCTGTTCTTTTCTGAAGATCAAATGATTTTCGTCGCACATAAGACGCATTTTGATGGTTTTTAGTAACAATTTAATAAAGTACGATGCAATATCACACATGCCTTTGGAAATTTTTTGAAAATATTTTGGAATATATTGAAAAATTACATTAGACTACAGAATGTCATACGTTTCATACGTTGATTTAATTCTCTGCACGCAAAGAAAAAAAGTTTGGAAAACGTGTACCGAAAATGTTTTTCTTTTGTGAGAGTTTTTTTAAATTGTTTAGAAAGTTTTAAACTTTTATCACCAAAAAAATTCCTTTGTTACAAAATTTTGACTTTTTCTATAAAACACAATTATTTTTGAACCAACAACACAGTCAATTTCGTTTATATCAAACACTGTTCTTTTCTGACTTTAAGTCTTTAATAAGACGCATTTTACAGTTTCGTAGAAAAAATGTAATATACGAGTATGTAATGTTGAACATTTTTTTTCCGATTCTTCCGAACATATCTGAAATATATGTAAAAAAAGAAACGAAGAAGGGATCGAGCCCACGACCCTTGGCATGCAAGGCGGATTCGATTCTCCATCCAGGCGAACGGTATAACTTTATCAAATCGAATAATTTCTTCTACATTGTCTTACAGAAAAAGGTGCTAAGAACTGAATAAACCTGGTGGAAGTGAGAAAGATGTGAGGGAAAATGCAATTAGCCAGAAAAGATTGTTTTTTTGATTTAGTCTTTATGAATTTATTTTTACATCCTAGACAAGAAAAACGTTTATCACCAAAAGTATTTATACACTTTTCTTCCAAATAAATTTTCTTACAGCGAAAAGCAAATGAGAAACGAACTTTGTTTGTCTAAAATTTCATTTGGGAGGAAAGAATTATTTTTTTTTTCGTGTATATAGGAATGATGACAATAAGCAGAAAATTGTAAAAATTGATTGTCAATACTTATACGTAAATTACAAGCGTGAGGAGATAAATGTCCAATTTTATTTGTTCGACTAATGAAATCACTTAAGCTGTAAAATAAGAGGAGTTCAGAACATTATTTTATGCCTTTTTACAACTTCAACTAAGTTTGATTGATTCATAGCAAATGATATACATATGTATATTTGACAATAGGCAAAATCCAGTAATACTCGACTATATGTCGATTTTTGGTGATAAAAAACAAGATTGATATACATCATGGATATCAACTGGACATTTTGAAGAGCAAATGTTAACAATTTTTGTTTTTGTTAGCAAATGAATAGCATACTGAGCAAATGAAATGATTTATCAGCGTTTTTAAATTGGCATGTTCTCTTCAACATTGATAAACTTACTAGAAACAAAGATTGAGATGATGATTTGCCAGTGTAAATTATTGCCATCAGTTATGATCCGAAGCCATTCTGATGGTTCGCTCCCCAATGATGGGCAATGATTTAGACCAGACCAGATGCATGGGTGGGCTGCAGCATATTTATTGCGTCAACGTATCACATTGCCATGCGATGACATACGACATTCTTCACTTTTATCATTCGCCATGGAATAGCGTCATTACGTCATGCTTTTCTGATTAGCAATGATTTGGAATGCTAATATCGCCTCATTGTAAATTACATTTCTCTCTTCGTCCACTATTCGCCAATTACACTTATTCATCAAAGACGATGTGGCATTTTTTGGCTTTATAGTTTCATCTCTTTGGAATAATTGCGCTCTAATTTTAGCTGATGTTGTGCTACTGTAATAAACTCAATCCAACTCAACTCACTCAACCGCAAACCTCAACACTGGCAAAAAAGGGAAGCAAAGATAAGAAGGATGAAGCGTTTCATATTTTTGTAACGGCACTAAATCACAGCTGAGTCATAATCAGCAGCAACAGCATCCGTTGTGGGTCCATCAACTCCACCAGTAAAGGAGCAGACAGTTATCCTATTGGCCGTCTAACCCGCTAGCGAAATAGCCAAAAGTCAAAGCAAACTTAAACAAGTGGATTGCAGTAGAAACCTTTACATCAGAAGGAATATAGCTACATTGGCCTTTTATTACTGCATTCAGCTGCAAAATTCTGCCATTGGGTGACGTCGTTGAGTATTTCGTGCTAAGTTTACTATTCATATGCAGCATTTTGGTAACTTTTGCGTTCTGCTTCAATTATCAAATGAAAAGCCATGCATATACATGTGGGTCACTTTATTTTCACAGAGAATCCGTTGTTTCACTACTCAATATATCAATATATGTTGACTATTCGAAAATCAAACACTTATACAGTTTCAGTAGATTGATAAGAATAGTTTTTACTTTTACTGTGGTGAGGGTGTGTTTTTTGACATTGGTCTAATATTTTTCGATCTCGTTTTTGCAATAAGCTCACAAAGAGAGGAAAACTAGAATATTTTCAGCATTTCTACGAAATCGAAAAAAAAAAACATGGTTATCGTTCGGTCCTCAAAATAATGCCAGATGTGCCAAACGTAGTAGATTAATCTCTGGCGAAATCGCTCTTCGACAAAAAGTTTAAAACTCTAATTCCCAACAGTGCAACAGTGAGGCATGGTACACACAGACCCCCGGGGAATAAACGATATAAAGATTTCTATACTGATGGCTCCAAATTGGATGGACAAGTGGGTTTCGGAGTACATTCTAAAAATGTGGAACTTAAAATAGCGAAGCGATTACCTAATCCCTGTAGCGTAGTGTAGTGCTCAGGCTGAAATATTAGCAACAAAAGAGTGGGCAAATTGGTTGTGAAGTAATGTTGCAACTAATGTTGGCATTGATATATACTCAGACAGTCAACCTGCAATAAAATCCTTGGACTCTGTGTTCCTTAACTCGAAAACGGGCATCAATTGACGCAAATCTCTCAATGAGATGACTGAGCAGTACAATATTAACCTAATATGGGTGCCTGGCCATAGGAACTTACATATTCCAGGGGGAACTAAAATCTGTTGGTATGTCTCTGGCTACCAGCAAGCTCATACTGCATGAGAAGGCTGTTATGATGGCGAATGTTCAATGGGAGCATTTCAAGAGTTGCACGACACTAAGCAAATATGGTCTCTTAAATATTAAACTGCACACTAGATATGTTAGTGTTTTCAAGACGTACGATGTCACTGCTGATATCTGCTATAACGGGTCGCTACCTGATGGGCGAGTTTGCAAAAACTGTTGGCGCGAAGTATAATGAATACTGCATGAGCTGTCATGGTGCGGAAGAAAGGCCCTCTGTCCCCCTTTTTTAAAGGAAAAAAATTATGAGCTGCCCGTTATTTTTGTAATTTTAAATACACATATGACAGCTTTATACAAGTGTCATATTCAGTACATTATATTCTTGTTTGTACCAAGTGATCTAAAATTTATAATTATTCGCATATAATATCTCGATTGTTTGTAGAAACACTGCTAAGTTTATTATAATAAAAAGTTTAAAATTGTACTACAAGGTAAAGGAGATTTTTGGGAAATTTCACATTTTATCTGCCCAATGAGGACACAATTTTTTTCTAAAAAGTGACATTTTTTATTTAAAATTGTTTATTAAGTCGTTAGTGAGTTAGTAAAATCGCATAAAATCACTTTTTGTCCGGCAGTTTCATTTTGGGCGTTAATGGGTTAAACACCTCTTGTGGGAGTGTACTGCATTTTATGGAAGGCGTAAGCGAATTTTAGGAGCACACGGCTGCTAAAAAACCCATGTTAAATTCATCACTTCTGCGCCGATGGAGACGGAGAGACCAACAAAAGATATAAACATAACATAGTAAGAGAGGCATATTTTGATGGGGATAAATGTCCTTATACGATTGCATCAAAGATTTGATATGCTTAAGTCTGAACATTATTGAATTTTTATATTAAATTGTGCATTCGGACAAATGACGACAAAGAGAATATACATATACAAGAAAGACGTTTATTGGTTTATTTATGTATTTATTCATTTATCTATACAAAATTCATATTAAAGACCCAGTGCCTTATATACTTAGTAACATAGGGGCATAAAAGGCAACTCCAGTATATTATCGTTTTGTTATTAAAAAAATATTAAGTCGGCCACCACTGCCGACACTTAGAATTAAAAATACAGAGCAATTAAATTTAGTTAAATTAAATAGAAGTTTATTCAATATTTAAACTGATAATCTATTGAACTGCACCGTATCCGATCCCGAACAACTCTAAATTCTGCAGTTTCCATTAGTTGTTTCCAAGCCTCCAGTTTTTGGTAGAGACGCCGAAATTAAGTTGAGAAATATCTTTCCCACAGTTGCACACTGCTGACAGTGCGTCTAGTGCACAGGTGCAGTATCCATGGGAAGGTATCATATTGCAGTTTCGCAATGGATTGCAAAATGCTGAATTAGCGGCACGTGTAGTTATGAAACAGTGTAGCACAGTGGTTATTGGGAACTGGAATGTGTTAACTCATCCGCCTCTAAAAATCTGCGTCCCGCAGATCAGGATATAAGGAGTTACTTTGTTGCAATACAGAAAGGTTAATTTCGGGTACTTTTTTCTGTGATGTTAACTTCCTCCAAGTTATACAAATAAACACCATTAGTACAAAGAGGGCCAATGATCCCGACATCATGAACCATGTTGTTCTCTCCTTTAGGTAGCCCAAAAGTTGAATATTAGTAGAAGCCATTTCATGTACGAGATTGAGGTTCAACGATATGCTCTTGTTGGTGATGGTGGTAAGCATTGATGGGAGAACTTGTACTCCAGAACTGCTCATTTATTTGTTATTTTATTGTTGATCGTCAAGGATTCGTTTTCCATTTGGAGAATGAAGGAGCCATCAAGGTGATGGGACGTTCCATTGGACCAGATGGTACTGTTGAAGTTGTCCAAGAATATTGTGTCATCTTTAAGTAATTCGACTTTGGATTCTGCACTGGTGACATAATTGCACGCTTCAAGAGTCGTGGTAGGCAGTCTTCTTCTGACAGCTGTTCTAGCATTTCCTTTTTACAAACCATTGCGGTGGTTAAGCGAATGCAATTGCTTTTAATGCCATAGGTTTCGTCCCTATTCACCAGTAGAGTTTTGTAATTTAGGTCCACTTTATGACCCTCCTTTAAGACCGCTCGTATAATCAGGTGGTTGAATTTAATTTCTTCTACTTTTGGCATTGACAGTATGTACAAAAGTCGGGAGCCATTGGTGTAAATAGAAGGTTCACTGTATTACTGTAGGGAAGAACTTCTATTTCGTCTACTAGTTGATTTATCTCTTTCTTGTTCAACAGGTTACTGTTCACAACTTTAGCCTTGGCCATTTGGCAAGCTCAAATTAATTCGCCTACATCCTCCTTTAGAATCATAGTCTTGTGCAGTATTTCTTGTGAAAACTTTGCTTGGCTGTTTCGTCCCAGGATGTCATTCGTTGCATTAATAACTCCGTTTATGGTTCGCAAGAGTTCTTGTGTTTTAGTGGAAATTTCAGAATTTATTTTGTATTGAAGGTCATTGTTGGAAGCAAGCACGTCCTGGCTTCCTAGGATTTCATCCCAATCTGTTGCATCAGGAGATCCGGCTATCCACTTCCAAGCGGAGCCAATCCAGTTGATTGAGCGTATTTTTATACCCTGCTCCACACTGTGGAACAGGGTATTATAAGTTAGTGCATATGTTTGCAACACCCAGAAGGAGACGAGATAGACACATGGTGTCTTTGGCAAAAATGCTCATGGTGGGCTCCTGAGTCGATATAGCGATGTCCGTCTGTCCGTCTGTCCGTGAACACATTTTTGTAATCAAAGTCTAGGTCGCAGTTTCGACTTCAAATTTGGCACAAGTATGTGTTTTGGCTCAGAATAGATCCCTATTGATTTTGGAAGAAATCGGTTCAGATTTAGATATAGCTCCCATATATATATATTCGCCCGATATGGACTTATATGGCCCCAGAAGCCAGAGTTTTACCCTAATTTGCTTAAAATTTCGCACAAAAAGAACAATTAGTACTATAGTCAAGTGTGCCAAATTTTATCGAAATCGGTTCAGATTTAGATATAGCTCCCATATATATCTTTCGCCCGATATGGACTAATACGGTCCCAGAAGCCAGAGTTTTACCCCAATTTGGTTGAAATTTTGCACAGGGAGTAGAATTATCATTGTAGCTATGCGTGCCAAATTTGGTTGAAATCGGTTCAGATATAGATATATCTCCCATATATATCTTTCGCCCAATTTACACTCATATGACCACAGAGGCCAATTTTTAACTCCGATTTAGTTGAAATTTTGCACAGGGAGTAGAATTACCATTGTTGCTATGCGTGCCAAATTTGGTTGAAATCGGTTCAGATTTAGATATAGCTCCCATATATAGCTTTCGCCCGATTTACACTCATATGACCACAGAGGCCAATTTTTAACTCTGATTTAGTTGAAATTTTGCACAGGGAGTAGAATTACCATTGTTGCTATGCGTGACAAATTTGGTTGAAATCGGTTCAGATTTAGATATAGCTCCCATATATATGTTTTTTTAATTTCGACAAAAATGGTCAAAATACCAACATTTTCCTTGTAAAATCGCCGCTTCTTAGTCGAAAAGTTGTAAAAATGACTATAATTTTCCTAAACTTCTAATACATATATATCGAGCGATAAATCATAAATAAACTTTTTCGAAGTTTTCTTAAAATTGCTTCAGATTTAAACGTTTCCCATATTTATACCCACCACCATAGAATGGTGACGGGGGTATAATAAGTTTGTCATGCCGTTTGTAACACATCGAAATATCGATTTCCGACTATATAAAGTATATATATTCTTGATCAGGGAGAAATTCTAAGACGATATACCGATGTCCGTCTGTCCGTCTGTCTGTCTGTCTGTCTGTCTGTTGTAATCACGCTACAGTCTTCAATAATGAAGCAATCGTGCTGAAATTTTGCACAAGCTCGTCTTTTGTCTGCAGGCAGGTCAAGTTCGAAGATGGGCTATATCGGTCCAGGTTTTGATATAGTCCCCATATAAACCGACCTCCCGATTTGGGGTCTTGGGCTTATAGAAATCGTAGTTTTTATCCAATTTGCCTGAAATTCGAAATCTGGAGGTATTTCATAACCATAAAGAGGTGTGCCAAAAATGGTGAGTATCGGTCCACGTTTTGGTATAGCCCCCATATAGACCGATCTCCCGATTTTACTTCTTGGGCTTATAGAAACCGCAGTTTTTATTCAATTTACCTGAACTTGGAAATCTAGAGGTATTGTAGAACCACAAATACGTGTGCCACAAATTGCGAGTATCGGTCCATATTTTGGTATAGCCCCCATATAGACCGATCTCCCGATTTTACTTCTTGGGCTTATAGAAACCGCAGTTTTTATTCAATTTATCTGAAATTGGAAATCTAGAGGTATTGTAGGACCACAAATATGTGTGCCAAAAAGTGTGAGTATCGGTCCATATTTTGGTATAGCCCCCATATATACCGATCTCCCGATTTTACTTCTTGGGCTTATAAAGGGTGATTCTTTTGAGGTTAGGATTTTCATGCATTAGTATTTGACAGATCACGTGGGATTTCAGACATGGTGTCAAAGAGAAAGATGCTCAGTATGCTTTGACATTTCATCATGAATAGCCGAACGATCTGCCACAACGTCGAATTTTCAGTGAATGGGCCCTAGAAAAGTTGGCAGAAAATCCGCTTTTTTATCGACAAATTTTGTTCAGCGATGAGGCTCATTTCTGGTTGAATGGCTACGTAAATAAGCAAAATTGCCGCATTTGGAGTGAAGAGCAACCAGAAGCCGTTCAAGAACTGCCCATGCATCCCGAAAAATGCACTGTTTGGTGTGGTTTGTACGCTGGTGGAATCATTGGACCGTATTTTTTCAAAGATGCTGTTGGACGCAACGTTACGGTGAATGGCGATCGCTATCGTTCGATGCTAACAAACTTTTTGTTGCCAAAAATGGAAGAACTGAACTTGGTTGACATGTGGTTTCAACTAGATGGCGCTACATGCCACACAGCTCGCGATTCTATGGCCATTTTGAGGGAAAACTTCGGAGAACAATTCATCTCAAGAAATGGACCGGTAAGTTGGCCACCAAGATCATGCGATTTGACGCCTTTAGACTATTTTTTGTGGGGCTACGTCAAGTCTAAAGTCTACAGAAATAAGCCAGCAACTATTCCAGCTTTGGAAGACAACATTTCCGAAGAAATTCGGGCTATTCCGGCCGAAATGCTCGGAAAAGTTGCCCAAAATTGGACTTTCCGAATGGACCACCTAAGACGCAGCCGCGGTCAACATTTAAATGAAATTATCTTCAAAAAGTAAATGTCATGGACCAATCTAACGTTTCAAATAAAGAACCGATGAGATTTTGCAAATTTTATGCGTTTTTTTTTTTAAAAAGTTATCAAGCTCTTAACAAATCACCCTTTAGAAACCACAGTTTTTATTCAATTTACCTGAAATTGGAAATCTAGAGGTATTGTAGGACCACAAATACGTGTGCCAAAAATTGTGAGTATCGGTCCATATTTTGGTATAGCCCTCATATAGACCGATCTCCCGATTTGGGGTCTTGGGCTTATAGAAACCGTAGTTTTTATCCAATTTGTCTGAAATTGGAAATCTAGAGGTATTTTAGGACCATAAAGAGGTGTGCCGAAAATGGTGAGTATCGGTCCATATTTTGGTATAGCCCCCATATAGACCGATTTCCCAATTTTACTTCTTGGGCTTCTAGAATCCGAAGTTTTTATCCTATTTGCCTGAAATTGGAAATCTAGAGGTATTTTCGGGTCACAAAGAGGTGTGCCGAAAATGGTGAGTATCGGTCCATATTTTAGTATAGCCCCCATAAGAACGATCTCCCGATTTAACTCCTTGGGTTTCTAGAAACCGTAGTTTTTATCTGATATGCCTGAAATTGTAAATATTCTGGTATTTTAGGCTCACAAAAACGTGTATCGGATTAAGTTTTTATCGGTCCATTTAGTAATGCCTCCATATAGACCGACTTCACTTCTTGAGGGTGTAGAAGGCGCACTGATCATGAAAATTGCTTGAAACTCAATGTAAAATTTCCAGATTTTACTTCTACAGATTTAAGATTTCAAATCAAGATGTTATTTTATAATTTTCTTGCACACTTACAAGAGATGTTAATGATTCCTCTAAACCTCAAACAAAAATGGTTCTTATAAATCCAGAATCTGATATAGTCCTCATAGGTGAAATCTTTAAATTTATCTTCGGGTAGTGTCCTCAAGTCCTCAAGCCCTCCTGGAATTTCAAAGGAAACCCTAATATTTGGTTCATGGTGGTGGGTATTTAAGATTCGGCCCGGCCGAACTTACTGCTGTATATACTTGTTTTTTACTAACATTGTGTTCCACCCTAGTGCATTAGCTGACTTAAATTTTGAGTCTATAGATTTTGTAGAAGTCTATCAAATTCTTCCAGATCGAGTGGTATTTAATTGTATGTATTTGGGACAAACCTTTATATATAGCCCCCCAACACATTTGACGGATGTGATATGGTATCGAAAATTTAGATCTACAAAGTGGTGCAGGGTATAATGTAGTCGGCCCCGCCCGACTTTAGACTTTCCTTACTTGTTTTCTTTACTTTGGGTCCCTTCAGTTCATCAAGTTGAGCGCGGGTTTTTTATAGCTGGAATGTTATAATATCCTTCAAACCTGTGGTCTCATTAATTTTATTGTTTTCGTCTTTCAATCTATTCAATACATCGTCATAGCGCTGCAAGTCGATATCGTGGATCAATCTGTTAATCATCCATCCATAGCCAATCCGAATTGTTAAAATAGGCGAGTTGAGATTGAATGTCACGTAAGCTTGTGCGGATGCACAAAGGCAAATCCTAAGAAATAATTATAACCTATAGACTTAAGTCGATCATGTAAAAATTAAATGTAAAACTATTAGGATATTTTTTACAATTTGTTCTGAGATACAAAAATATAGGGCTGAGATTTTAACAAATTCTTATTCTATAAATTTGGTCAATAATCTAAGGCTATTAGAATATCTTTATGACATAAAAATTATTTATTATAGTTGGCTAAAAATTATAAGTATACAAAAAAGATAAAAAAGTTTTGAGCCAAAATTTTAACTAATATTTGTTCAGTAAATTTGGAAAATAATATTAGATTTTTCAGTATTAAAATTGTTCAAACTAGGTTCTAATATATTTTTTCCAGAATTATAAATCATACAATAATAAGTCAAATTTTTAAGCCGAAATTTTAACGTTCCTCCTTATCCTAAAGAATTTAGAAAATTGTTTTAAGTCCTGTTGAAATTTAATCTGAGTTAACAAAGTTTCCTTATACTAAGCGTTAGTAGCAATTTTTTAGTATTTGTTATTGTTAGTGAGAGTAGTTCGGGAAGACGGAGTACTATGGTTTGGACCAAATAAATGTTGAGTAAAGTGAAGTATTAATTTTTTTAGTGCGGAAAAAGTTAATTTTTTGTTAGTAGATTTTTTGACCTGTTAGTGGGTTTAGAGTGTGACTTCTTTTGTTAATTTTGGGTATTATGTAAGCCTTATTCGGTAAGTTGTTTGTTTTTCGGTATGCCTCTTTTGGGCTTATTTCATCTATCTATTCATTTTTGTGCCTCCTTTTCGGGCGTTATGATTATTTTCTGATATGCCATTTTGGGCAGTTGTTTCATTTTGGATGCCTCTTCTGGACGTTATATTTTTTAATTCATGAGTAGTTTCTGTTTCAAAAGAATTTATTTTAGCGACTACTTTTGGAATGCAGGCGTGAACTCAGATGACATAGGAAGGCTCATGTTAGTCCCTTTTAGCCATATACATTAGCCAGCATAGGACTACTTATGGCATGAGTACATTCACCGTCAATTAAAGCCATAATCTATGGAGTTGAACCACGACGAGTGCCGTCCCTCGGACCAATGAGTGAACTGGAATTGAACCAATGCGAAGGGTCGACTACAACCCATACCGCTGGGGCTAGATATCTATGCATGAGCCATCTAACCTCTTGACCACATAATCGCTAAAATTGTATTCATTTCATATTTTTTGTATTTTATTTTCATTTTTTTTTTGCCTCTTTATTATGTTTAGGCAATTTCGTAATTTCAAATGTATAAATATAGATTTGTTATTTGCCTTTATATATAGGCTTTTGGTTTGCCACATTGGGCCATTTTGTTTTAATATTTTGATAAGTTTTCTGAGTCATGGTGACTTGTTTTGTAAAGATATAAAATTTTGTTTTTGCGTTTTTATATAGGCTCGTTTTTTTATTATTATAATTTTTATTTTCATTATTTTACCTGGGAGCCACCGTGGTGCAATGGTTAGCATACACAAGGTCGTGGGTTCATTCTTGCTACGACCGAACACCAAAAAGTTTTTCAGCGGTGGATTATCCCACCTCAGCAATGCTGTGACATTTCTGAGGGTTTCAAAGCTTCTCTAAGTGGTTTCACTGGAATGTGGAACGCCGTTCGGACTCGGCTATAAAAAGGAGGTCCCTTATCATTGAGCTTAACATGGAATCGGGCAGCACTCAGTGATAAGAGAGAAGTTCACCACTGTGGTATCACAATGGACTGAATAGTCTAAGTGAGCCTGATACATCGGGCTGCCACATAACCTAACCTCATTATTTTACCTTCTTTAAATAATTTTTTGCATGGCTTTAGTCATGGGGACTTTTCAGTATGTGTTTTATTTAGATGTTTTTTATATCTAGTTTGTGGAATTTTTTTCCACTTTCAGTGATAATAGTTGTGTTTCTATTTTCACAAACGGTTTCTCTTTTTTATATATTGTATATTGGTTTTTCTTTACTTCTAATTTGGTTGTTGGCGACAAAAAGTTCGTCACCAGTACTGAAATTACGAGAAGGCGATCGAGTGGTGTTATTACGAGCATTTCTGGACTCTCGTTCATGTAATAGAAGAGCCTTGATGTCTTCATATGTCCGTTCCCTAGATATGCCCTGGTAGTTTATTCTGGATGTCCTATTGAGGAAAACGTCCGCAGGCTTTCGCCTTGTTACGGAGTGTATTGTGTTGTTATATCTGTCCACAGTAATCGCAATACGCTCTTTAGGTGTCACTTTTGGAAGCTCTGTGCAAAGACAACGATAGATCTCAATCAAAGTTGAATGTAACCTTTCCACCTGACCATTGACCTCACTTCGGTAAATTTCAAACCCCAGAGAACGGATGTAATAAGGATCAGTGGAGTCAAAAAAACATGTTCATTGTCCATTACAAGGGCACGTGGAACAGTAAAATAGTGAAGGGCGATAGTCAATTTAGTCTTTAAATGAGGAAATGACTTGTTCTTTATAGAAAATAGTTTTGCGAATTTTGTAAATTTGTCGATACAACTGAGATAGTTTTATTTCCCTATTTCGAAGAGATCAATAAAGGTTGAGTTACATATCATGCGTTAATCCGTGCGTTGAAGCACTCTAACAAAACTGTTGCTTTCAAAGAGAAAATTCAACTCTTCAATCAACGGACGCATTAACGCATGGTATGTAACTCAACCTTAAGTCTCACAATTACTAATGTAATCCCTTATTTGTCGTGACATTGCGGGAAAATAAAACTTTTCAGGGATTTGTTCTCTATTTTCACGAGCGTTCCGATAGGTTCGCTTGTGTACTTTTTCAATGTTGTCAAATACCCTGTCAGCTAATGTCACGTCTTCTCCCATTCGTTGCGTTATTCGTATTTTGTACTTAAAAAAGTTGTTGGAATAGACATTCGGCAAGATAGGAATGAAATTTTCTCGGATTTTTATACCATTTATGACATTAGGATTTCAAATTCTCTTAAGAGTACTTGCAAGATTTTCTCCATTTAGTATAGGCATTGTTATAAAAAATCGTTTGTATCCTTGGTGAGGTTCCTCTTTGTATTCGTAGTTAGTTCCCTGACGTATTATTAACTAATTTTTGAAGGCGTTAATCGGAACCTCGACGTGAGGTATTAAATCTGAGCTATCTTGTTCTGCTGAATGTATTGTACCTTCGGATGCAGTATCTGTTTCGAATGAAATGTGTGGGTCACTTGTAAAGGATGCTGGTTGGGCAACGATGGAGTCTGTGAGTGCGTTCACTTCCGTTCTAAGACGGGAGAGTGCATTGGCGACCACATTTTCCCGGTTTGTAGATCAATTCGCAGTTGTACTCTTCAATACGCGCTTTCCATCCCTTGACCTTTGCATTATAATTTCGATTGCTTAACGAAAATGTTAAGGGTTAATGATCGGTATATATCCTTATTTTTTTCGTCCCATAAAGGTACGATCGCAAATTATCAAGCGCCCAAACGATGGCCAAGAGTTCCTTCTCATTGGTGGCGTAATTTTCCTCCGACTTGTTAAGAGAACGCGATATGTAACAGGTTGGTTGATAAGTCTCCCGTCTAACAAAGAAAAACACATTTTTTTTGTCAAAATTCGTTTTTATTATTCAACATAGTTCCCTTCAAGAGCGATACAATGATTATAACGACCTTCCAATTTTTTGATACAATTTTGGTAGTACTCCTTCGGTTTTGCCTCAAAATAGGCCTCAGTTTCGGCGATAACCTCTTCATTGCAGCCAAATGTTTTCCCTGCGAGCATCCTTTTGAGGTCTGAGAACAAGAAAAAGTCGCTGGGGGCCAGATCTGGAGAATACGGTTGGTGGGGAAGCAATTCGAAGCCCAATTCATGAATTTTTGCCATCGTTCTCAATGACTTGTGGCACGGTGCGTTGTCTTGGTGGAACAACACTTTTTTCTTCTTCATATGGGGCCGTTTTGCCGCGATTTCGACCTTCAAACGCTCCAATAACGCCATATAATAGTCACTGTTGATGGTTTTTTCCATTCTCAAGATAATCGATAAAAATTATTCCATGCGCATCCCAAAAAACGGAGGCCATTACTTTGCTAGTGGACTTTTGAGTCTTTCCACGCTTCGGAGACGGTTCACCGGTCGCTGGTCACTGGTCACTGGTCACTCAGCCGACTGTCGATTGGACTCAGGAGTGTTGTGATGGAGCCATGTTTCATCCAAAAAACTCGGGTGTATTACGAGTTAACAGCTGCAAACACCGCTCAGAATCATCAACACGTTGTTGTTTTTGGTCAAATGTGAGCTCGCGCGGCACCCATTTTGCACAGAGCTTCCGCATATCCAAATATTGATGAATGATATGACCAACGCGTTCATTTGATATTTTTAAGGCCTCTGCTATCTCGATCAACTTCATTTTACGGTCATTCAAAATCATTTTGTGGATTTTTTTGATTTCGTCGGTAACCACCTCTTTCGGGCGTCCACTGCGTTCACTGTCCTCCGTGCTCATTTCACCACGCTTGAATTTTGCATACCAATCAATTATTGTTGATTTCCCTGGGGCAGAGTCCGAAAACTCATTATCAAGCCAAGTTTTTGCTTCTACCGTATTTTTTCCCTTCAGAAAACAGTATTTTATCAAAACACGAAATTCATTTTTTCCATTTTTTCACAATAACAAAAGATGCTTCACAAAAGACGCTCTATCTCACAAACTAATTGACTTACAGACGTCAAATTTTGACACGAATCATTTGAAGGTTGGTACTATATAAAAATAATATGCATTTAATACTAGCGACGCCATCTATGTGTCAGACCGGGGACTTATCAGCCAACCTGATATCGTGGGCATCTCAAATGATCCAGTCCATTTATTTTGCATGAAGAACTGCAAGATGGGTGCCGCATTTGTTAACAGTCGATCAAAAACGCATAAAAATGAATATTTCTCAAGCTTGTTTGGATCGTTTTAAGAGAAATAAAATGGATTTTAAGCGTCGTTTCATAACTGTTGATGAGACATGGATCCACCACTATACTCCAGAGACAAAAGAACAATCCAAACAATGGACTGAAGCTGGAGGAAGTGCCCCAAAGAAGGCAAAAACAATTCAATCGGTTGGTAAGGTTATGGCAACGGTTTTTTGGGACTTCAAAGGTATTTTATTGATTGACTATCTGCAAAAGGGTAAAACAATAAATTCAGAGTACTATTGCAACCTTTTGGATCAATTAAATGTACAAATTCGAGAAAAACGTCCTGGCTTAAAACGCAAAAAAATAATTTTTCATCAAGAGAACGCACCAGTGCACAAGAGTGTTTTAACAATGGCTAAAATCAACGAATTAAAGTATGAGTTTTTTGACCGCCCACCTTATTCTCCTGATTTAGCTCCCAGTGACTTTTACTTGTTCCCAAATCTAAAAAAAATTCCTTGCTGGCAAGCGTTTTACCTCAAATGAAGATGCAATTACAGTTGCAAACCACTATTTTGAAGGCCTTGAGGAAAACTATTTTAATGAAGGGATAAAATTGCTAGAAAAGCGTTGGACTAAGTGTATTGAAGTTTCAGGGGATTATATTGAAAAATAAAAATATTTTTGAAAAACTATTCTCTTTCATTGATAGGCTAAGAAGTTTCCGAACCGCCCTCGTATGTATCGCTCGATTTTCCCAAATTTGGCCACAAAACCTTTATTTATTACCCAATCTTACTCAAATTTAGCAACAGGTAACCTTCTGTGGTATGTTAGGTTAGGTTAGGTGGCAGCCCGATGTATCAGGCTCACTTAGACTATTCAGTCCATTGTGATACCACATTGGTGAACTTCTCTCTTATCACTGAGTGCTGCCCGATTCCATGTTGAGTTCAATGACAAGGGACCTCCTTTTTATAGACGAGTCCGAACGGCGTTCCACATTGCAGTGAAACCACTTAGAGAAGCTTTGAAACGCTCAGAAATGTCACCAGCATTACTGAGGTGGGATAATCCACCGCTGAAAAACTTCTTGGTGTTCGGTCGAAGCAGGAATCGAACCCACGATCTTGTGTATGCAAGGCGGGCATGCTAACCTTTGCACCACGGTGGCTCCCTTCTGTGGTATGAACCGAACCTGCCAAATATCATCCAAATCGGTTCAGATTTAGATATAGCTCCCATATACATGTACCGCCCGATTTTCAAAAATTTGCCCTAATAACCTTATGTGTTTACCAAAATAGGCTTATTTATTACCCGATCTTACTAAAATTTAGCACAAGATAACCTTCTATTGCATCAATCAAACTTGCCAAATATTATCAAAATAGGTTCAGATTTAGATATAGCTCCCACATTTATGTATTACTCGATTTTGAAAAATAACCTAATAACCATATTTTTGACCATAGAGTCCTCATTTATTATCAGATCTTACTCAAAGTTAGCACAAGGTAACCTTCTGTGGTATCAATCAAACTTGCCAAATATTATCCAAATTGATTCAGATTTAGATATAGCTCTCATATATATGTTATGCACCGCTCAATTTTCCCAAAGTTTGCCATTATACTCTTATTTATTAACCAACGTTACTTAAATTTAAAATGTTGATGCATTAGACGATCTATTTAACCATACATGTAGCTTGTACATATATATATTGGCCGATTTGCACACATTTGGATTTATTACCCAAACTAATTGAGCGATTTCCTCTTTTTTTAATAATGGAAGCAATATTAGTGGCATACAAACTCTGTAGGTTCAGAATCAACTATAGCTCCTAATATCAGACATTTTTGTTCAGATTGTGATAAAAAATTCCAATAACTATGAACCCCTTTAAGTTCTTAGATATGGAAATGCGGATTATCTCCCAATCCTATACCACTCATACCCCACAAACAATGTTTACTAATTCAGTAGGGGTGGTTTAGGGTATGATATATTCGGCCCTGCCCTACTTTCTACTTTACTTACTTGTTTTTTTTTTTTTTTTTAATTTTCATATAGTATATGAATGCTGAAAAATGTTTGGGGTTCAATCACGCAATTTATTTTTAAATAAAATTGCTTCAAGCACAAAAAGATATTACCACACAATAATTTATTTGAAAACAAATCGAGTTTCAAATTACAAATTTTTTTTTATTAATTTATATGTTTGAAACTAATTAACTTCTAATGGATCTATAGTTTTATTAAATCAATAAGCATTGTTAATAGAAATATCAATAAATTGTCTAATGGAAACAATTTAAACAAAAATATTTGATTATGGAATATGGAGTAATTATTATTTTTTAAAAAGTTATCTTGTTTCTGTTCGCTAGCCTGACATTCTATGTTCCGTTTTACTTACGATGTTACTTGCTGTATATACGCATACATTTTACATATATTTTTATATTATATATTTAATTGGAATTTTTTATTGACAATTAAGTTTTCAGTCAATATTTAAATGGAACACTATTTATTTTTTATTTATTTAACAAAATAATCATTATTGTTAACAACTTTTTTCATTGTATAAATCAAATTCTCAATTGATTTTTTAATTAAACTAAATTTTTAATTTTAAAGAATATGGTACAGAAAGCTTATTTATCCCAAAGATAAATAAGCGAGGGAAGATAAGCGAATAAGATATTAATTAAAGGGTGATTTGTTAAGAGCTTGATAACTTTTTTTAAAAAAAAAACGCATAAAATTTGCAAAATCTCATCGGTTCTTTATTTGAAACGTTAGATTGGTCCATGACATTTACTTTTTGAAGATAATTTCATTTAAATGTTGACCGCGGCTGCGTCTTAGGTGGTCTATTCGGAAAGTCCAATTTTGGGCAACTTTTTCGAGCATTTCGGCCGGAATAGCCCGAATTTCTTCGGAAATGTTGTCTTCCAAAGCTGGAATAGTTGCTGGCTTATTTCTGTAGACTTTAGACTTGACGTAGCCCCACAAAAAATAGTCTAAAGGCGTCAAATCGCATGATCTTGGTGGCCAACTTACCGGTCCATTTCTTGAGATGAATTGTTCTCCGAAGTTTTCCCTCAAAATGGCCATAGAATCGCGAGCTGTGTGGCATGTAGCGCCATCTTGTTGAAACCACATGTCAACCAAGTTCAGTTCTTCCATTTTTGGCAACAAAAAGTTTGTTAGCATCGAACGATAGCGATCGCCATTCACCGTAACGTTGCGTCCAACAGCATCTTTGAAAAAATACGGTCCAATGATTCCACCAGCGTACAAACCACACCAAACAGTGCATTTTTCGGGATGCATGGGCAGTTCTTGAACGGCTTCTGGTTGCTCTTCACTCCAAATGCGGCAATTTTGCTTATTTACGTAGCCATTCAACCAGAAATGAGCCTCATCGCTGAACAAAATTTGTCGATAAAAAAGCGGATTTTCTGCCAACTTTTCTAGGGCCCATTCACTGAAAATTCGACGTTGTGGCAGATCGTAAGTCTATTCATGATGAAATGTCAAAGCATACTGAGCATCTTTCTCTTTGACACCATGTCTGAAATCCCACGTGATCTGTCAAATACTAATGCATGAAAATCCTAACCTCAAAAGAATCACCCTTTATATATATATATATATATATATATATATATATATATATATATATATATATATATATATATATATATATATATATATATATATATATATATATATATATATATATATATATATATATATATATATATATATATATATATATATATATATATATATATATATATATATATATATATATATATATATATATATATTGCGCACGTTAGTTAAATTAACTAAAACAGAGTAAAAAATCATACAGAAATGATGCATAAAGATTAGCTAAATTCATGTATCCCACAAAATAGTTCAGAATTTATTAACATTGTTAATTTTACGAAATATGCACCCATCTTTAAATTCCTATAACACTAAAGACATTTTTGCAGTTTTGAACTCCAATTTGTTCTTCAAACTACGAAATATTTTTAATGAGTGAAACATAATATTTTGATCTAATAAATGTATTTATTATATGTCGCAAATATGTTATGCTACCCAGCAACAAAAGAGTATCCAAACAAATAGTAAAAATGTTAGTTTTAGATCCTGAAGTGGTGTTAAACAAAGTTAAAATTAACCCTTGAAAATATGAAAAAAGTGAATTAAAATAACTTGCTGTGTAGGACATCTTTGGTCGGGCATTTTAAGAAGTGAATTTAAAGCTGTGCCATTGGAACAACTTCGAAACTTTTTGCTGGGTAGTCTATATGACCATTACATGCTTGCACTTAAAAGTAATATGTTAAATATTTGAGTTCCAAACATATAATTTTACACCGAAATATATGAAAACAGTCTTTTCGTCCATGTACAAATAAAATAACACTAATAGTTAAAAACAAGTATATACGGCCGTAAGTTCGGCCAGGCCGAAGCTTATGTACCCTCCACCATGGATTGCGTAGAAACTTCTACTGAAGACTGTCATCCACAATCGAATTAATTGGGTTGCGGTAACTTTTGCCGATGACAAGGTATCTTAAAACTTCCTAATATCGTAATTTATACCACGTAGTCCATACGTGGTATATATTAAACTTAAAATGGCCGATTAAATACGTATATAATTAAGTTTGACAAAATTTTCTATAGAAATACAATTTTTACAAAATTTTCAAAAGATTTAAAATTTTGAAAACATTCTCTATAGAATTAAAATTTTGACAACATTTTCTACAGAAATAAAATTTTGCCAAAATTTTCTATAGAAATAAAATTTGACAAAATTTTCTATAGAAATAAAATTTTGACAAAATTTTCAATAGAAATAAAATTTTTCTAGATTATTTTTCCTCGAGTGGCAAGCATGATTATGAACCGATATGGACCAATTTTTGTGTGATTAGGGATCGGCTATATATAACTATAGACCGATATGGACCAATTTTGGCATGGTTATTAGCGGCCATATATTAATACCACGTTGCAAATTTCAACCTGATCGGATGAAATTTACTTCTCTTAGAGGATCCGCAAACCAAATCTTTGAATCGGTTTATATGAGGGCTATATATAATTATGGACCGATATGGACCAATTTTTGCATGGTTGTTAGAGACCATATACTAACACCACGTACCAAATTTCAACCGGATCGGATGAATTTTGCTCCTCTAAGAGGCTCCGGAGTTCAAATCTGGGGATCTATTTATATGGGGGCTATATATAATTATGGAGCGATTTGGACCAATTTTTGCATGGTTGTTAGAGACTATCCGTATCGGATGAAATTTGCTTCTCTTTGAGGCTCCGCAAGCCAAATCTGGGGTTCGGTTTATATGGGGGCTATATATAATTATGGACCGATGTGGACCAATATTTGTATGGCTGTTAGAGACAATATATTAACACCATGTACCAAATTTCAGCCGGATCGGATGAAATTTGCTTCTCTTAGAGCAATCGCAAGCCAAATTTGGGGGTCCGTTTATATGGGGGCTATATATAATTATGGACCGATGTGGACCAATTTTTGCATGGTTGTTAGAGACCATATACTGACACCGTGTACCAAATTTCAGCCTGATCGGAAGAAATTTGCTTTTTTGAGAGCAATCGCAAGCCAAATTTGGGGGCCGTTTATATGGGGGCTATACGTAAAAGTGGACCGATATGGACCAATTTTTGCATGGTTGTTAGAGACCATATACTAACACCATGTACCAAATTTCAGCCGGATCGGATGAAATTTGCTTCTCTTAGAGCAATCGTAAGCCAAATTTGGGGGTCCGTTTATATGGGGGCTATACGTAATACCATCCGACCTACATCAATAACAACTACTGGTGCAAAGTTTCAAGTCGATAGATTGTTTCGTTTGGAAGTTAGCGTGATTTCAACAGACGGACGGACGGACGGACGGACATGCTCAGGTCGACCCAGAATTTCACCACGACCAAGAATATATATATATATTTTATGGGGTCTTAGAGCAATATTTCGATGTGTTACAAACGGAATGACAATGTTAATATACCCCCATCCTATGGTGGAGGGTATAAAAAAGAATCATTATTTTACAAATACGCACCGTTAATAGCATTACAAAACAGGCTGAAATATTAGCAAACTATATGTTATGCAAGTTCAGCGCATCGGCCGTTGAAATGGTGGACATCCATCCTATGACAAGCCCATGTTAAATACATCGCTTCTGCGCCAATTTCACACCACTTCTGGATCGAAAAATAACATTTTCAATACTTTTTGGGACACTTTTTTGCTGGGTTTGGAAGATGGCCATAAAATCTTAGTCTGTCCTGTTTATTTTACAAAAAATTGCGGATGTAATTAAGTGAAAGATATTTTGAAGGGTCTCGCAATTACCACACAAATTTTTTGATTATTTGAAATGTCGTATTGTTTGTGAATTAATTTTGCAATTGCTGACTGAGGCTTTTACAATTCCTAAGGTCCATTTTGACGTTTTGTAGGCAAAACTACACTGAAAAAAAACAGTGAACCAGAAGAAAACTTTCGGTTTATTTTAGAAAATTTTAACTAAACAGTATTACAAACGCTGACCCCACGCCGGTATCACAAAAATAAGTAAATGTTTTTCGACAAATTCAAGAAAATTGACTAAACATATTTATTTTTTTTTTCACTTGTTAAAAAAATTTTGTAGTTTGAAGGAAAAAATTGGTATTCAAAATTGCAAGAATGTCTTTAGTACCATAAGTTCAAGATGGTCGCAATTGTAGTAAAATTTACAAATTTAAAGAAATAATAAACTATTTTGTGCGAAGTAGGAATTTAGAAAATTTTTTACGCCTAATTTTATCGCGTTTTTTAGTTCATTCAACTGACGTACGCATTTGCATTAAGAAAAATAAAGTTAAATTGGTTTTAGTGAAATATAGTGTTCACTTAATTTTGAATGTAGGGAATGTTGAAGTCGATCTTACTCAGTTCACACTCAAGAAAATATTGTTTTGAGGCCAATGATTTCATGTTCTTCAAATACGAATCCAATTTTTTTAGACCCATTTCTTTGATATAAAGTTTTTTCCCAGCCTAAAAGTCGATCGACTTTTCAAAAAAGTCGATTTGTACTTAGAGTTAAAATTGGTTATCCTGACATGAAAGAAAATTTTGTTTTACTTGGCTTTAATAGTTCTGAAAAATTCTACAAAATTAATAAAATTGTGTTTAATATTGTTGGCATTTTGTATCTTGACTTCCCTGAAACAAATTTCTTTGTAAACGGAACGACAAATTTCATTCAAAGTACGAAAGATTTCGTTCTTTTCACGAAAAAAAGTTCTTCAATTTTTTTGTAGTTTGTATGGAACAACTTCGTACATTTTTAACTGAATTAACATATTGGCGAGAACCCGATAATTTTTGATAATCATTACAAATTTGTACTGGAAGACATCCGTGTACTTCAACAAACCAGAAAGAAATCACATTCAATTTTTGTAACTTGTAAGTTGGTACTGGAAGGCGTTCTTATTTCAAAAGAAAATTTTGTCAAAATTTTATTTCTATAGAACATTTTATCAACATTTTATTTCTATAGAAAGTTTTGTCAAAATTTTATTTCTATAGAAAAGTTTGTCAAAATTTTATTTCTATAGAAAAGTTTGCCAAAATTTTATTTTTTTTATTTCTGTCGAAAATTTCGTCAATATTTTATTTCTGTAGAAAACTTTGTCAAAATTTTATTTCTATACAACATTTTATCAAAATTTTATTTCTATCGAAAATTTTGTCAATATTTTATTTCTATAAAAAATTTGTTCAACATTTGTCAATTTTTTTTGTCAAAATTTTAATTCTATAGAAAATGTTTTCAAAATTTTATTTCTGTCAAATTTAATCAAACCAACTTACAATTAAGAAGACGGTGTTAAGAAGTTTTAAGATACCTTGCTATTGGCAAGTGTTTTTGCAACCCACGTAATTCGTAAAAGTTCCTGAAAGAGTAGAATTGATATCGACGCAGCACCCAAAAAAATAATTCTCACCTCCAAATTAAATTTTAGATAAACAAAAATCTATATATAAAAAATTCTATAGAAATAAATTTTTGACAAAATTTACTATAGAAATAAAATTTTGACAAAACTTTCTATAGTAATAAAATTTGTACAACATTTTCTATAAAAATAAAATTTTGACAAAACTTTCTATAGTAATAAAATTTGTACAACATTTTCTATAGAAATAAAATTTTGACAAACTTTCCTATAGAAATAAAATGTTGACAAAACTTTCTATAGTAATAAAATTTTGACAAAATTTTCTATAGAAATAAAATTTTGAGAAAATTTTCTATAGAAATAAAATTTTGACAAAACTTTCTATAGAAATAAAATGTTTATAAAATTTCCTTAGAAATAAAATTTTGACAAAATTTTTTATAGAAATAAAATTTTGACAAAACTTTCTATTGTAATAAAATTTTGACAAAATTATCTATAGAAATAAAATTTTGGCAAAAAATTGTATAGAAATATTATTTTTTACAACATTTCTATAGAAATAAAGTTTTGGTAGATTATTTTTGGCGATATGGACCAATTTTTGTGTGATTGGCCATCTACTATATATAACTAAAGACCGGTATGGACCAATTGTTGCATGGCTGTTAGCGGCCATATACTAACGCCATGTACCAAATTTCAACCGAATCGAATGAATTTTGCTCCTCCAAGAGGTTCCGGAGATCAAATCTGGGGATCGGTTTATATGGGGGCTATATATAGTTATGAACCGATATAGAGCAATCTTTGCATGGTTGTTAGAGACCATATACTAACACGAATCGAATGAATTTTGCTCCTCGATATCATGTTTCGTTCGGAAGTTAGCGTGATTTGAACCAACGGACGGACATGCTTAAATCGACTCAACATTTCACCACGCCCCAGAATATATAAACTTTATGGGGTTTTAGAACAATATTTCGATGTATTACAAACGGAGTGACAAAGTTAATATAACCCCATCCTATGGTGGAGGGAATAAAAATGTTCTCACTTCCACGAGGTTTATTTAGTTCTTAGCACCTATTTCTGTAATACAAACTATATAAAAAAAAAAACTTTATTAAATATTTTTTGCTTGGACGGAGATTCGAACCGCGGACCATAAAGTTGGTTACCAAACCCACTACCCACTGAGCTACGCATCTCTTATTCCCATCGCCGTTCAATTAGTACAATAACTATCAATGTCCAAACAACACATACAGTCAATCAGTCCTACTTCCAGACGAGATTACTGGCCACGCACACAGCCGAAGACAATCCTCGTTAGAGGAATTAAAAAACAAAAAACCAAAAAGAAACGTTGCCTAATTTCATTTATAAACAAAGTACAGCGCGCTTAAAAGTTGCCAATTTTATGTACTCAAGCGGGTAAATTTTCGAAGTAAAACATTGGCCTCGTGGTCTACACTCACAAAAAGTGAACTCTCTATTTCACTAAAGCCACTTTAACTTTATTTTAGTTCATGGAATTATTATGTTTGGAGAAAGTTTCCTTTACTCTAATAAGTTTTTGCGTACGTCAGTTAAACTAACTAAAAATGGGAAAAAAATTATACATAAACTAAGCATAAAGATATACTAAATTCGTATTTCTAACAAACTAGTTCATTATTTCTTTAAATTTGTAACTTTTACTAAACTTCGTATGTCAATAAACACATTCTTGCAATTTTGAACTCCGATTTTTTCCTTCAAATTACAAAATTTTCTTGAACAAATGAAAAAAATTAATTATGTCTAATAAATTTTCTTGAAATTGTCGAAAATTATTTACTTATTTTTGTGATATCGGCGTGATGCCAGCGATTGTAATATTGTTTAGTTAAAATTTTCTACAAATATTTAACATTTTCTAAAATTAACCAAAAGTTTTCTTCCTGGAGGGTTCACTGTTTTTTCGGTATATGAATCTAATTTGAGAGAAAGGTATAAAACTTTGGGCTTTGTGCAGGACTGCCAATAAAATTTCAAGAAAAATCGTCACTATTTTCCGAATAAATTGTCATAATCGTCATTTCTATTTTAAAAATTGTCAAAAAATCTGCAATGTAAATAATATTAAAACCAAACTAAATTTTTGGTTAACAACATAAGTGTTTATTTCATATAAAAAACAGAAAATTAACATACGTTACTATGCATTCCAACAACAAAAGAATAATGAATTCAGCTTTGTAAAAACAAAAATAAAAAAAACAAATATTTTTGTGATTTTTATTTAAATATAACAATAAAGATCTTTAGTATATACGTATCGGGCAACCAATTTCCAAAATTTGATCATAAAACTCTTATTGATTGACTCTCTAATAAGGAGGTACAATTTTCTATAGAAATCAAATTAACAAAATCTTCTATAAAAATCAAATGTTGACGAAATTTTCTATAGAAATGAAATTTTGCTAACATTTTTTAGCAATAAAATAATAAAGAATTTACAATAAAAAAATTGACAAAAATGTTCTATATACATAAATTTTTGCAAGAATGTTCTATAGAAATAAAAATGTGCAAAAATTTCTACAGATATAAAGTTTTGACAAAATTTTCTATAGAAATAAAATTTTTGACAACATTTTCTATGGAAATAAAATTTTTAAGAAATTTTCTATAGAAATTAAATTTTGACAACATATTATATAGAAAAAAAAATTTGAAAAAAAAATAAAATTTTGACGAAATTTTCTATAGAAATAAAATTTTGACAACTTTTTCTTTCGAAATAAAATGTTAACAAAATTTTCTATAAATTCAATATAAAACATTTCTTTCGAATAAAACAACATTTGTTTATATCTTAACCACAAGAATTTGATCAACAACTTCAAAATTTTTTTTTTTAATTTGGTAAAATTTCCTTCATATTTTGGTGGTTTATTTTTGGGGCGAGTGGCAACAGTGATACTAATACTGTAGATTTAAAATGAGGTATAGCTCCTACATGTATGAAAATGCTAGCAAAAACTCTTTTTTTGCTGGCTCTGAACTTTTTCTATTCCAATTTTTGAACGGAGCTAATATCGTCATTTTTGGGCAAAAATCGGAAAATCGGCAAAATTGGCAGTTCTGAGTTTGTGGTTATAACAGTGTCAATCCGACGAAAGATATATATGAGAGCTATATTTGAATTTGAACCGATTTCAACCACATCTTTGGCATGAATAGATAGAATATAATCTTTTTCTCTCTGCGTAAAATTTAAATGAATCGGAGTGAAAATATCTTACACTGAAGGGATGTGGTTATATAGGTGTAAATCGGGCGAAATATACATATTGGATATAGAAACTTAACGATACTACACTGAAAAAAATATTGACCTAATATGCAAGATTACGCAACTTAAATTTTAGGACTCGAAATTTACGCAATGCTAAGGACAAAAATCTTTAAAATAATGACATTTTAATTAAAAGAAGGTTTATAATCCTTGCTTCAAAAATTTTTTTCATTAAATTTAGGACACAAATATTGAAATTTTGCGTCCTTCTGTTGAAGTTGTAGATCTTTGAAGTAAGGCAAATGATTCTTAAAATAAAGAAAAACATTTTTAATTTAAAGAAATCGTCTTTAACTCAACTGACATATTGAATTTTTAAATTTAAGATAAAAATGCTTCAAATATAGGCAAAGACTTATTTTAAGGATTTGCATCTTTGGTTTAAAGTTTTTTTAGCATTAAGAAAACAGTTTTTGCTTGGCATAATTTGGATTTTGAAACTGGAATTTGTTTGTACATGAATACCTTTATTAATATATCGCAAACAGAGAATAAAAAGTCGATGAAGGAGATATGTATCCAATTTTAATTTTATCGATCCTAGATTTAAAGCCAGGGAGGTCCGTAAAAATTGTCTTCACTTTAAAGAAGCCGCATCTTTGGCTCGGAATCAATACCAAAATCCTTAAAGGAAGGTCAAAATCTTTGGATCCAAGTAAACTTTTTTTGAGTGTACTAATTTCGGTTTTTGTGCAAAATTTGAAGTAAATCAAGGCCAGAGTTTTAGGCTTTAGGAGCCGAGCGAACTATAACTTTGAATACAAAATTGTGTGAGCAAACAGACGGATATAGCAAGATCGGCTCAGACGCCGGCCTTGAGCAATATTTTCAATCTTGTTTCCTTCTGGGTGCACTAACTTATAATACTGTGTTGCACAATGCTGTAAAGGTTATAATAATTTACTCCGGAATGAAGCTTTATACAAACGAAATTTCCTATATTTATGAAGTATTTTCTTTATTTAATTTTATTACTTTTAAAGAAATTATCTTTCCATATTTTTTTCTTTTCTTTCTGCATATAAATTGGATTTGGTATCCGTCGCACAAAATCTTCCAAAATATACCCCCATGTTCCATTATTCGGAATAAAAAATAAAAGTTAATAAAAAACTTCTATTTTAAAGGATTTTAAAAATAATTCTTCCCCCAAACGAAATTTTAGTTTGGATATACCAATTGAGAAAATCTGTATGCTTCATTTTTGTATAATTTTCCCTCTTTTTAACGTACATAACAATTTATTAAAGTCGAGAAAACTTTCTCAAAACTTAACAATTCCATGAACTAAATGTCATATGAACTTAGTGTCATATAGGTTCACACTTTTTTGAGTGTACATTTTCATACCAAAATTAAAAAAACAACGGAACAATTTTAACAAGTCGATATCTCAACATTAGAGATTTTATATAACAATGTTTCTTTTTAAATTTAATAAAAAATGCAGCAATTTCTACCAAAAATTTCCAAAGTACCCATTTTCCTACAAACAACATTTTATTCAAATTGATTTGATATTTTTCTGAAAGAATGTAATTGATATTGATGCTACACGCAAAAACTAATTCATTCCTCCCAAAGGAAATTTAAGCAAACAAAACTCATTTCCGATTTTGTTTTTGCTATAAGAAAGTTTGATTAGAAGAACACACTGAAAAAAAGTAAGGAAAGTCTAAAGTCGGGCGGGGCCGACTATATTATACCCTGCACCACTTTGTACATCTAAATTTTCGATACCATATCACATCCGTCAAACGTGTTGGGGGCTATATATAAAGGTTTGTCCCAAATACATACATTTAAATATCACTCGGTCTGGACAGAATTTGATAGACTTCTACAAAATCTATAGACTCAAATTTAAGTCGGCTAATGCACTAGGGTGGAACACGATGTTAGTAAAAAATATGGGAAACATTTAAATCTGAAGCAATTTTAAGGAAACTTTGCAAAAGTTTATTTATGATTTATCGCTCGATATATATGTATAAGAAGCTTAGGAAAATTAGAGCCATTTTTTACAACTTTTCAACTAAGCAGTGGCGATTTTACAAGGAAAATATTGGTATTTAGGGAGCCACCGTGGTGCAATGGTTAGCATGCCCGCCTTGCATACACAAGGTCGTGGGTTCGATTCCTGCTACGACCGAACACCAAAAAGTTTTTCAGCGGTGGATTATCCCACCTCAGTAATGCTGGTGACATTTCTGAGGGTTTCAAAGCTTCTCTAAGTGGTTTCACTGGAATGTGGAACGCCGTTCGGACTCGGCTATAAAAAGGAGGTCCCTTGTCATTGAGCTTAACATGGAATCGGGCAGCACTCAGTGATAAGGGAGAAGTTCACCACTGTGGTATCACAATGGACTGAATAGTCTAAGTGAGCCTGATACATCGGGCTGCCACATAACCTAACCTAACCTATTGGTATTTTGACCATTTTTGTCGAAATCAGAAAAAACATATATATGAGAGCTATATCTAAATCTGAACCGATTTAAACCAAATTTGGCACGCATAGCCACTGTGGTCATATGAGTGTAAATCGGGCGAACGATATATATGGGAGCTATATCTAAATCTGAACCGATTTCAATAAAATTTGGCACACTTGACTACACTACACTGAAAAAAATATTGTCGTGAGGTCAAAGATTTCATGTCTTTAAAATACGAATGCAAATTTAGCTTAGCATAGAAGACGCATTTCTCCAATATAAAGTTTTTTTCTTTGTCCAAAAGTCGATAAACTTTTCAATGAAGTCGTATTGTCCTTATAATTAAGTGATTTCACTTAAAAATGGGTATTATAACATGAAAGAAAAAATGTTTGGTTGAAGGTCAACTTGACTTTAATAGTTCAGAAAAATTCTTTAAATTTAATGAAATTTTCTTTAAATTTGTTGTCTTTTTGCATCTTGACTACAAAGCAAAAAATCGTGCAAATATAGGACATGTTTTTCAACACTTTATTTTAAAGACGTTTCTTAATTAAAATATAACATAATTTCTACTGGAAGTCGAGACTTAATATGGAAAATAAAGTTGTCGTTAACACGTTTTTAAAGAACTTTGATATAATATGGAGAAAAGAAGCTGAAAAGCGAAAATTTAAAATTTGATTCCTAGAAGCAAGTACACAAATCCCAAATTGGAAAGAGAATTGTGTCTTAAAAGTATCCTTACTTTTATTCTCCGCTTCTTTGGCTCGGAATCAATACCAAAATTTTTAAAGTAAAGACAAAATCTTTGGAACCGGGTATGCTTTTTTTCAGTGTACTAATTGTACTCTTAGTGCAAAATTTCAACCAAAGTGGGGTAAAACTCTGGCTTCTGGGACCGTATTAGTCCATATCGGGCGAAAGGTATATATGGGAGCTAAATCTGAACCGATTTCTTCTAAAATCAATAGGGTTCTATTCTGAGCCAAAACACGTACTTGTGCCAAATTTGAAGTCGAATGGACTAAAACTGGGACCTAGACTTTTATTACAAAATCGACTCAAGAGCCCACCCTGAGCATATTTGCCAAAGACACCATGTGTCTATCTCGTCTCCTTCTGGGTGTTGCAAACATATGCACTAACTTATAATACCCTGTTCCACAGTGTGGCGCAGGGTATAATAGTTGGCTGATAAGTCCCCGGTCTAACAAAGAAAAACAAATTTTTTTGCCAAAATTCGTTTTTATTATTCACCATAGTTTCCTTCAAGAGCAACACAACGATTATAACGACCTTCCAATTTTTTGATACCATTTTGGTAGTACTCCTTCGGTTTTGCCGCAAAATAGGCCTCAGTTTCGGCGATCACCTCTTCATTGCAGCCAAATTTTTTCCCTGCGAGCATCCTTTTGAGGTCTGAGAACACGAAAAAGTCGCTGGGGGCCAGATCTGGGTGGGGAAGCAATTCGAAGCCCAATTCATGAATTTTTGCTATCGTTCTCAATGACTTGTGGCACGGTGCGTTGTCTTGGTGGAACAACACTTTTTTCTTCTTCATATGGGGCCGTTTTGCCGCGATTTCGACATTCAAACGCTCCAATAACGCCATATAATAGTCACTGTTGATGGTTTTTCCCTTCTCAAGATAATCGATAAAAATTATTCCATGCGCATCCCAAAAAACAGAGGCCATTACTTTGCCAGCGGACTTTTGAGTCTTTCCACGCTCCGGAGACAATTCACCGGTCGCTGTCCACTCAGCCGACTGGCGATTGGATTCAGGAGTGTAGTGATGGAGCCATGTTTCACCATTGTCACATACGAGTTAACAGCTGCAAACACCGCTCAGAATCATCAACACGTTGTTGTTTTTGGTCAAATGTGAGCTCGCGCGGCACCCATTTTGCACAGAGCTTCCGCATATCCAAATATTGATGAAAGATATGACCAACACGTTCCTTTGGTATCTTTAAGGCATCTGCTATCTCGATCAACTTCATTTTACGGACATTCAAAATCATTTTGTGGATTGTTTTGATGTTTTCGTCGGTAACCACCTCTTTCGGGCGTCCACTGCGTTCACCGTCCTCCGTGCTCATTTCACCACGCTTGAATTTTGCATACCAATCAATTATTTCAATTGTTCAATTGATTTCCCTAGGACAGAGTCCGGAAACTCATTATGAAGCCAAGTTTTTGCTTCCACCGTATTTTTTCCCTTCAGAAAACAGTATTTTATCAAAACACGAAATTCCTTTTTTCCATTTTTTCACAATAACAAAAGTTGCTTCACAAAAGACGCTCTATCTCACAAACTAATTGACTTACAGACGTCAAATTTTGACACGAATCATTTGAAGGTTGGTACTATATAAAAATAATATGCATTTAATACTAGTGACGCCATCTATGTGTCAGACCGGGTACTTATCAGCCAACCTGTTAAACAGTGAACCCACCAGGAAGAAAACTTTTGGTTAATCTTAGAAAATTTTGAATATTTTTAGAAAATTTTAACTAAACAATATTACAATCGCGGGCATCACGCCGAGGTCACAGTAACAAGTAAATAATTTTCGACAAATTCAGGAAAATTTATTAGACATAAATAATTTTTTTCACTTGCTAAAGCAAATTTTGTAGTTTGAAGAAAAAATTGGAGTTCAAAGTTGCAAGAATGTCTTTAGTGACACACGAAGTTCATGATGAATGAATTTGTAGTAAAATTTACAAATTTAAAGAAATAATGAACTATTTTGTGAGAAATACGAATTTAGTTAATCTGTATGCGTAATTTGTGTATAATTTTTCCCCATTTGTTAGGTTAGGTTATGTGGCAGCCCGATGTATCAGGCTCACTTAGACTATTCAGTCCATTGTGATCCCACAGTGGTGAACTTCTCTCTTATCACTGAGTGCTGCCCGATTCCATGTTAAGCTCAATGACATTTGTTAGTTCATTAAACTAACGTACGCAAAAAATTATTCAAGTAAAGGAAACTTTTTCCATAGCATATATAATAATTCCATGAACTAAAATAAAGTTAAATTAGCTTTAGTGAAATAGAGAGTTCACTTGTTTTTGAGTGTAGCATAACGTTTATGTTTTTACAGGATGCGGAAACAATTTTATAAAGACTAACTCAAAACAAAATTTCTCACTTCCACGAGGTTTATTTAGTTCTTAGCACCTGTTTCTGTAATACGAACAGCGTAAAAAAGTCTATTAAATCTTATATAATTTTTACAAATTATATTGCTTGGACCAAGATTCGAACCGCGGACCATAAAGTTGGTAGCCAAATGCAATACCCACTGAGCTATGCAGCTCTTATTTATATCGACGTTATATTATCACAATAACTATAAACACGCAAGCAACACATACAGTCAATCAGTTCTACTTATAGACGAGATTGCTGAGCACGCATACAGCCGAAGACATTTTGGCAATACGGGAATTGTCAAAGATCAAACATCTTGCATTGACCGTTAATTTCGGGGACATTGTAAGTTCAGGGATACTTTTAATAAAACCTCCTTTTTAAATCAAAACTTTTTACAATGGGTCTGTTTGCATACATACAAGAGAGTAAAACTTGAGGTAGTAATTTTAATTCTATTTTTTGAAAAAAGTGGCAGAAATGTACGCGAACGCTTTCCTGTACCCAAGGCCGTATTCAGGGGGGGGGGGGGATGAGGGGGATCAAACCCCCCCTCCGAAATGAATGAATATTTTTATATAAATAAATATATATTTTTAGCTGCATAGAAAAATCTTATCGAAGATGTTGAAGAAAAGCTGGAGGTTTTATTTTGAAAAACGCTTACCTATAAAACTTGCACAAATCATAGAATACTAGTTGAAAAGCCCGTCAAACGACGATAAAAAAACAAATTGTTTTTGTTCTCGCACCACAAATTTCATTTTTGGAAAATGTATTTCTGCTTTTTATGTGTGTTTGTTGTTCTTTTTGTGAACATGACTCGCTTTGGTTGGCCATAGCAACAACAACGAAACAGCCAAACACACATGTGTAAATGAAATGGCGCAAAACCTGCGAAAAGAAAATGCAAGAAAATGTAAAAAAATGCAGCCATTTTTCCAAAAAAAATTAATATCCAAATTTTCAACGATCGATATCTCGAAAACGAAGCCTTTTCGCCAAAATTATTACTGAACATTTTCTCTTTAAAATATACTATTTATACCTATAATATGGGTTTTAGTTAAATTTTCTAAAAAATGCAGCAATTTTTCCAAAAAATTAAAAAATATTTAAATTTTCAAGGATCGATAGCTCGAAAACTAAGCCTTTTTGGCAAAAGTGTTACTTAACCTTTTCTCTTTAAAATACACTATTTATACGTAATATGCACTTTCTATGTTAAATTTTCTAAAAAATGCAGCCATTTTTCCAAAAAAAATTTTGAATATCTAAATTTTCAACGATCGATACTTCGAAAACGAAGCATTTTACTTGTTACTTAACATTTTCTCTTTAAAATACACTTTTTGGTTAAATTTTCTAAAAAATGCAGCCAAAAAATTATAAAAATTTATATTTTCAACGATCGATATCTCGAAAACTAAGCCTTTTTGGCAAAAGTGTTACTTAACCTTCTCTCTTTACAATACACTATTTATACCAAATAATCGGATTTTTGTTAAATTGCGTAATAAATGCAGCCGTTTTTCCAAAAAATTATGAAATATTTAAATTTTGAAGGATCGATATCTCGAAAATCCTAATCCTTTTTGCAAAATTGTTACTTAACCTTTTCGCTTTAAAATACACTATTTATACGTAATATGCATTGTGTTTGTTAAATTTTGTAAAAAATGCAGCCATTTGTACAAAAAAAAAATTGAATATCAAAATTTTTAAAAACACAGCTTGTTCACAAACACAGGGTTGTTAACTGATTTGTGCGAAATAATATGTATGCTATTTTTCCGTGCGAAAATTTCAGAGTTGCATTTTGTCAAAAAAGCTTAGTTTACGAGATTTCGATCGTTGAAAATTTAGATATTTTAAAATTTTTTGGTAAACCGTCTGCATTTTCTACAAAATTTAGCAAAAAGTTTCTTATGGATATAAATGGTATATTCTAAAGAGCAAATGTTAAGTAAACTTTTTGTTAAAAAGCTTAGTTTTCGAGATATCGATCGTTAAAAATTTAAATATTTTAAAATTTTTTGGAAAAATGGGTGAATTTTTTACAAAATTTAACAAAGCATTGTGTCTCACATACAAAATTGAGTGTGTCGAGTGAAGCAGATATATGGTATATCATGCTGTATTTTAAGAGTTGTTTCAAATTGCATCAGAGTACGCAATACACTGTATACCCATGGCGGAAATAAAATTTTAAAATCTATATATGGACGGTTCATATTTGATTTGTAATAAAATTTTAACTGTATTTTAATTAATCGACTACTGTTCAGTTAAATTTGGCGGACATATTGTAAGCCGCTTTGATTTAAACAGGGGAGTTTTATTAAAATTATCCCTCAACTTACAATGTCCCCGAACTTAACGGTAAATGCAAGATCTTTGATCTTTGACAATCCTCGTATTGCCAAAATGTCTTCGGCTGTGTGCTCGCCCAGCAATCTCGTCTATAAATAAAACTGATTGAGTGTATGTGCTGCTTGCGCGTTGATAGTTATTGTGATAATTGAACGTGGATGAAAATAAGATCTGCATAGCTCAGTGGGCATTGTGTTCGCCTACCAACTTTATGGTCCGCGGTTCGAATCTCCGTCAAAGGTAAAATTTGCAAAATTTATAATATTGAATATTTTTTATCTACATTGTTTGTATTATTGAAAAAGGTGCTGAGAACTAAATAAATTACGTCGAAGTGGAAGTATTTGCTATGGACAACTCAACTCCTAAAGGCGACCGTGGAAGT
Source organism: Haematobia irritans (assembly GCF_050003625.1). NCBI lineage: Eukaryota > Metazoa > Arthropoda > Insecta > Diptera > Muscidae > Haematobia > Haematobia irritans. The sequence continues at coordinate 95,775,922 of NC_134397.1, read as the reverse complement.
ACATTTCTGAGAGGATTCATTGTATATAGCTCATATTCGAATTTTAGAATAAAACTAATTTCATTTTTATCACGCAGACGCTCAACTGGACAAGATTTATAAGGGCAGATAGACACAAGTCAATCGTCTTACAAAATGGTTCCGATACCAAATATCCATATGTTCAGCGTTAATTTCTGGGAGACTTTCTCAACCTTTCGTTAATTCTGAGGACATTATGGAAATATGAGAACAGAACACAAGACTATTGCGACCTTGCGTTAAGTTCCGGGACAGTTGTTCAAAAAAACTCAAAGCCAAGTGCAATGTTTTTTTTGACGGCGTCATGAATGCAAACACTCTAAGCAAACATGGTAACCCTCGGATTAAGAATGACTTTTAAAACATAGCTAAAAACACAGAAACTGGGAGTACATAATGGAAATATAGAATTTTTATGAATCTAATTATCGAGATCTTTGATTCTAACCCATAAACATGGATTGTATAAAAAGTGTCCCCAATCTTATATATATATATATATATATATATATATATATATATATATATATATATATATATATATATATATATATATATATATATATATATATATATATATATATATATATATATATATATATATATATATATATATTTATTTGTTTCTATAGTGTTGACGTTTTTTCTCCATAACTGATATATATATATATATATATATATATATATATATATATATATATATATATATATATATATATATATATATATATATATATATATATATATATATATATATATATATATATATATATATATATATATATATATATATATATATATATATATATATATATATATATATATATATATATATATATCAGTTATGGAGAAAAAACGTCAACACTATAGAAACAAATAAATATTCAATTGATTACTAATTCAATTAATTTTTTAATGAAACCAAAAAAGTAATTAGTGTTGCTGATTAATATTAGCATTTTCGTAATTAAAGCAATTTCCAGGGAATTAATTCGATCAATTTATTGACTGAAAATACTACATACAGACATAAAGTACGGTGAGTATAACATTACCGTTAATATCATGAAATGAAATTATGATTTATTCAATCAACATTTTTGCGGTTGACACTTTCAACCCTCTCTAGTAAACATTAAACATTGTCATTATCATCATCTTCGTCAAAAACAAACGACACGGAAAATGGAAGCGGAAGTAGCCCTGCTACCACGAAAACCTCTAAGTTAAAACCAAAGGTGAATACTACGTTCTAAACTTGGACTATGGGGTTTCCATCCCAATGGCCATGGAAACGCAAAAGAAAAGTTCAACACTCAGAGAAATGTTGCATTTAGAAATGCAATAGCGCTTTTTCGAATGGAGTATTTGATGTAATGGATACGATATAAATCCTAAAAAAATATATAAAAATTAAAACCAACACCCACAAATAGGATTAAAAATACTTCGTAGTTTGGGAGACATTCCAATGAAAAAATCATCTAAGAAAAAAAAAACAAACTAAATATCCCTGTATTTAATTCGCGCATTTAATACCCGCTAAACCGGAAACCAAAATATATTAAAACCCCTGGTAAAAAATGCTAATGCACTGCAATTGTGCCAGATTTTAATAATATTGGTTAGTCAATTCAATTCAAATAATATTTACTTGTCAATTCAAAGTTTTTTACATATATTTACACTGAAAAAAATGTTCGCCCTAGTATGAAGGATAATGCAACCTAAATTTTGGAACACTAAATTTATGCAATGTTAAAAACAATTTTCCTTAAAATAATGAATCCTTAATTAATTTTTTTATTACAATTAGCACACGAATGTTGGCAATTTGAGTGCCTCTGTTAACGTCTTTGAAGGTCTTTGAAATAAGGCAAATTTTCATTAAAGTAAAGAAAATACATATTTGTTTTTAAGAAATCGTATTTAAAATTACTTCATATTTTGAATCTTTAGATTTAAGATAAAAACGCTTCGAATATAGACTAAGACATAGTTAGAGGTTTTTGTATCTTTGGTTAAAGTTGATTAATGATTTCTGTATTTTAATTTTATTGATCGTAAATTTAAATCCAGAAAAGTCCCTAAAAAATGTATTTATTTTAAAGCAACCACGAATATTTTTGATTTTTATAACAATAATAGCTTGAATGGTAGTTAATTATTTGGTCATAAATAACCTCCCACCTTGGTATAGCACACTGTTAGAAAAATATGTTTTTCCGATATAAACAAAATATATTTCGGGCACAATTTTTAAACACAATATATTTAAGTGCAAACATGTAATGTTCCTAAACTAACATATGTTAATATGTAACAATATATTATGTTTGGGGCATGAATGTTTCATAAAAATAATATGTGTGAATGTAAACATATATAAATTTACAAATTTCGAGTAAACATATATAAGTTGTGATATTTTATTCAGAGAGCGGCAGAGAGAGAGAGAGTATAGAGACAGCAATAGAGATGGAAACCGGGCGGTTTGACGAAAGATATCAACAAAACACAGCGAGAGAATCAAAAGAGAGCAATTTCTGTGAAACTGCCTGTATGTTGTTTCGGAAAACTGTTTTATGATAAGGTCAAACATTTTATATGCTTAAGTCTAAATATTATTTAATATCAATATTAGAATGAGTATTCGGAATAAAGAGAATAGACATTCGGAACCAATAGAAAAGGCATTTGAAAAAAAAACAGCATGTGTTTTCGCCTTGAAAGCAGCATTTTATTTTTGTGTGGACTAGAGGTGTGCACGTGAGTAATAGTTTACTCACGCTCACGCACACTCACGACTGAAAAATCATACTCACGCACGATATTTTTTGGTAGGACTCACGCTCACCCACACTCACGAAAAGAAAATTTGTACTCACGCACGAAAACGTCGTGACTCACGAAAAATACCGTGACTCACGAATAATTTTATGATTAATTTACCTTACCGAAGTGTCTAAAAACATGAGCATTATTAAAATCGAGAGTGTTATTAAACTCTTAAGTTAACATCCCAGGTGTCACTAAAATTGTAATTGAATTTAACTCTTAAGCGTTTTATGTTGGTGAGCAGGAATATTTTCGTGAGTGTAATTCGTTACTCACGCACACTCAAGAAGATATTTTTATCGTGACTCACGCTCAAGCACGACATTTTGGTTTGTTAATCATTGAGATTGTCAGAAAGTATAGGAATCTTGGCATCATGTTTAATGATTCTTTAACGTGGTCAGACCATATAACCATGATCTGCGGCAGGACATTTGCCACTCTTAGAACTCTTTGGGAGACACAGAGATATCTACCACTGAGAATCAAACTGCTCTTGGCGAAGACCTACTTAATTCCGGTATTGACGTATGGGTGCGAAATCTTTTCTAGTTGTGATGCTAGGAGCAAACGGAAATTGAGTGTCTCCTTTAATGCAATTATAAGATACGTTTTCGGCCTCAACAGGTATGCCCATCTGACTCCGTTTTCAACCAGAATATTGGGGGTCCATTTTGAGAACTACCTGAAAATTCGTGTCTTAGTATTTCTACATAGGATTATTATAGACAAGGAACCTGATCATCTATTTAATAGATTACGCTTTAGTGCATCAGGTAGAACTGGTAATTTAATCCAACTACGCCACAGATATGTTGTATCGGAGTGGCAATTCTTCATCCACGCGATTCGTCTCTGGAACATGTTACCACTAAATATAAAGACAATTACAAGCAGAGCACAATTAAAAAGCAAACTTTTTATATATTTTCTTTAATATTGACATGTTCCACAATAATAAGTAAACTACACTATCCATTCACTTCTTTTCATTGTACTTATCATAATTATATTTTGTATTTTAATTGGCAATAAGATTCATATAATCTCTAGAAACGTTTATTAATTGACCCTGTTTAAGTTAACTTTCAATTTTGATATTTATTTATGCTTTTTATTTTCGTAGCAAACAATCATTTCTTGTTTACCTCATGTGTCACTCATTTATCTATCTAAACGATAATTTTACATTTCGTTTTAGTTAAATTAATTTTATTAAATTGTGTTATGATATAAATCTGTTCGCATACAATCAAATGCCTGTACTGTAAATTATAGGACCTTGAGTCTTGTTGTGCAGGGACCAAACTCAATAAATACAAATACAAAATAATCACGCTCACGCACACTCACGCAGTTGTCATGAGCGTGACTCAAGACTCACGCACGAATTACGAAAATGTTCGTGAGTCACGACAATTTCGTGTCACGTACACACCTCTGGTGTGGACTTGTGTTCTGTTTATCATTTTGGCATTATGTACACAATTTTTTTCTTGGTTCATTAAAAGAAATCGGAACGTACGACGAGTAAGTCAAAATATTCAGACAAAGGAAATTAAAAAAAAAAAAAAACGGTGGAAAATACGAGTATACAAAAATTACAAAGGAATCTTCATACAAAATAAGAAAAGGGCACTATACTCTTTTTAGAGTTGGGACAGTAAAATGAAAAAAGGGGGAAAAAGTGAAAATACATACACTGAACAAAGAGCATGCCCGTTTCCTATGAATGTGTCCTAGCGCTAATGATTTTGGTGTTGATTCCGAGTCAAAGAAGCGGAGAATTGGAGTAAGGATACTTTTAAGAGGCAATTCTCTTTTTAATTTGAGTTTTGCCTACTTGATTTTAGGAAACAAAATTTAAATAATTGGGTTTTTTACCTTTTTTCTTCATGTGCTACTAAAGTCCCATAAAAACTTGTTAAAGACAACTTAAGTTTCTTAATTCAGACTCGACTTCAAGTAGAAAGGTTTGAAGTAAAAACATCTCCAATTTTTGAATGTGTTTTTGCTTTATTGTCAATATACAAAAAGTCAACAAATTTAATGTTTTAATTTTTTAGAATTATTAATACAAGTTGAACTTAAGCAAACAAAATATTCATTCATGTAAAGATACCTAGTTTTAAGTGGAATCACTTAACTTTAGGGAAAAAGTCGACAAACTGTAGTCGTAAATGTAGAAAAAAGTAGAAAACATCGTAAACTCAAAACACTTCAGACCCTTCAGCTAGGTTAGGTTAGGTATAGTGGCAGCCCGATATTTCAGGCTCACTTAACTATTCGGTCCATTGTGATACCACAGTGGTGAACTTCTTTCTTATCACTGTGTGCTGCCCGATTCTATGTCAAGCTCAGTGTCAAGGGACCTCCTTTTTAAAGCCGAGTCCGAACGGCGTTCCACATTGCAGTGAAACCACTTAGAGAAGCTTTGAAACCCTCAGAAATGTCACCAGCATTACTGTCCACCGTTGAAAAACTTTTTGGTGTTTGGTCGAAACTGGGTTTGAACCCACGACACTGTGTATGCAAGGCGGGCATGCTAATCATTGCACCACGGTGGCTCCCCTTCAGCTAGGCAGCGAATCATATCCAAGATGGTGATATGTGCGAAGAAGTTTCAATTCTCAGGAATGTTCATAAAATTATTAATGAGTTTAAAAAAACTTGAGAATAGAGTTATTTCAATTGAAAACTCCAAGCCAAAATTACTATGAACTACTTGATGATGTAGTATACAAGACGGTCGGTACTCGCTCATAATTAACCTTTCACAAATTTCTGCAGAAACTGAAAGAATGGAAGGAAGTGAATCGCTGTACACCTAGAGAAGGAATAGGATCACCTCAAACCTGTTTTAAGAGCAAAATGTTATTTTTGGGTGGTGACATGGTTTTAGAAACCATGTAACATGGTTTTAGAAACCATGTTATTTTCTCGGAAATCATGTATCTGATTTCGGCAAGCAGGTTATATTTGACGATAAAATAACATTTTAGTGACAAACATGTTACATGGTCACCATACAAAAATAACATTTTGCTCTTGAAACATGTTTGAGGTGATCATATTCCTTCTCTGCGTGTAGAGAGATTTTTATAAAATCACTTTTTGGCTTATTAGAGCCAATTTCCATACAAATTAAAATGTTTAAAAATTGTAGCTAGTCACTACACGCTCACAAAAAATCGCTTCTGTAACATATACTCCCAAACATATTTTGCTTCAAGCATATATATTTTTGGGTATTGCCCAAACATTTATATGTTTGATCTCTTCCAATATATAATATGTTTGAAAGCATATTGGTCTAAGCAATATATGTTTGGGTAGTCTAAGTTCCAAACATTTTGTATTTTTGCATCCAAATTCAATAATGTTGTCTTCCAAAAAACAATATGTTATTATGTGAACATATAATATGTTTGGAAGCATTTTGCACCCAAAAATATTATATTCTTAAAAAAAATCTCCCAAACAATATTGTGCTCAAAATTTTATTTATTTATTTATATATTTACAATCATAATGAATTATGAAAATAAACAGGTAATATAGCTGCTAACAACATAGGTTTTCGACCTGAATGCTCAAAATTTTGTTTCTGCCCAATTGTATATTCCCCCACATCTTTCTCACTTCCACGAGATTTTTTAGTTCTTAGCACCTTTTTCTGTAATACAAACATTGTAAAAGAAATTATTCAATTGTATGATTTTTTTAATTTTAATTTTACCTTTTGCCGGACGGGGATTCGAACAGCGGACCACACAGTTTGTAAGGATCAAAGAAGTAGCTGATCAATTGTCCAAGGAAAAATTAAATGTTAATTTTGTAATAACAAGCAACAACCACCAACTTAATTCAATATCGCTCCCTGTTAAATAGCGCTCCAAGCTACTAAACACATATATGTTTATAGGCTATTTCTAAATTAATATATGTTTGCATCCAAGCATATTATATTTACAAACATTTTATGTCCCAAACATAATATGTTCTAACATATTAACATATATGTCCCAAACATGTTATGCTAGTTTATGAACATTATATGCTTGCACTCAAAAATATTGTGTTTAAAAATTTGTGTTCCTAACATATAATGTTTATAACCAAACATATGAAAAACAGTCTTTTTCATCCGTGTAGCTGATGCAACTAAAACTTGGGTGGACATTATGGACCACGCAAACCAAGAATAGTTTGAAGTTGCGAATGAGAGATGTAAAACTAGTAAAGTTTTGAATAAATACAAAATAAAGCATCGGGGAGCCTAACTAAATTAAATTAGAAAATATTGACAATTTCTTTAATTCAAAATTAGGTTTACGACTTTTGTGACATACGTATTATACAGTCGTAAACGTATGTCGCAAAAGTCGGGAGATCTGTCGCAAAATGTAACGAATCTTCCGATTTTACTTTTTGGGCTTGTAGTTGTTGTTGTTGTCGTCCAATTTGCCTGAAATTGAAAATCTGGTGGTTTTTTAGTACTATAAATAGGTGTGCAAGAAATGATTTTATTGTTCGGGATTGTAGAAACCGTTGATTTTATTCAATTTGCCTGAAATTTTAAATCTAGAAGTAATTTAGAACCATAAAGAGGTGTGCCGAAAACGGTATCTCCCAATTTAACCGCTTGGGTTACTAGAAACCGTAGTTTTTATCCGATTTGTCTGAAATTGTAAATATACTGGTATTTTAGACTCACAAAAACGTATATAGGATTTAGTTTTTATCGGTCCATTTGGTAAGGCCTCCATATAGACCGATTTCACTTCTTGAGGGTATAGAAAGCGCACTGATCATGAAAATTGCTTGACACTGACTGTAAAATTTCCAGATTTTATTGAAATGAAAAGGAAACTATAATATTTGATTCACGGTGGTGGGTATATAAGATTCGGCCCTGCCGAACTTACTGCTTTATATACTTGTTTCTTTTTGGGAAGGGAAATTTTTCGAAGTAAATTTACTAACTATAGGCTACAGAAATTAACTTTCGCCTATACAGTCCGGTGTGTATAGATTTTCATTGGACTTTTTCTTCTTCTTCTTCCAGAAAGTTCATATTTAATCGCTTCATTGAAACAAATCATATTCATTACGAAGCTGCTTCCACTTTGAAACTGAAATAATTTATTGAGCATTGATTTTTTCCCTGAGTGTAGAGGTTGGAAGTTTACATCAAAATTCAGCATCTCCTTGGAAACTCTGACAATAGAAGCCAAAAGATGCGACATTCAACGGATTGTTTACAGGATGGTGGAATCCAGTGACCCAGTTCGTCACATCAAAATTCCTTTGAAAATATTACAAATGTGTGGCATATTGTTAGGTGATACTTCATTCCCAATTATCAATTAGGCATTCTCTTATTGTCGCCCACGCATGTTGAACGATTGTCAAGGTTTTCTCTTGGTCTGTCTCCGCTTACATTGTGCTCCACCTATCCTCTGTGTAATTCCCAGACATAAGAATAAATAAAGGTAAGAAAGTTCTCTGAAGAACATAACAAAAAACAAGCGATAAGCATTTCGGTTGGCAGAGGCTCTTATTTGTATGACCAGAGCATACGAAGAAATATTAAGTTATAATTTTTAGTCCTGACTAGTAAGCCGTGAAGTCCGTTAGGCGGCTTTTTAACGGATTTATTTTTTACATCTCCTAAGTTTATTAAAATCTCCAACAACAAATTATAACAAATTTGGGCTCAATGTAAATTTGATCGCTATTTAGTCAGTGCACGTACATTTTGTACATATGTATTAATGCACTACATACATTTATAGTGCATGAGAGCCCAAAGTGTGTGTGTGTGTGTATTTAAAAAAATCCTTTTAAAAAAATTAAGAGCAAAAACATAGTCTGGTTGATAGCCTCAGTAGCTTATTTTTGTGGTAAGTACAACGACGTCATGTCACACTACGATGTCAAATTGCCTCTCCGCCTGATGCGAGAACAATTCAGTAGCGTGTTATTTGCAAAAATCAGAGACCGTTAGGATGATGTGTACGGCGACTCATCTTCTTTGATGACTACACACAAAGAAAAAAACGTTTGGAAAACGTGCACCGAAAACGTATTTCTTTTGTTGGAGTTTTTTGAATTTCTTCGAACATTTCAAACTTTTATCACCTAATCATTGATCCACGGTGGTCAACTAAATGAATGTTTTTTTTTTACTTCGGCTCGTGGGCGCCGAAAACTATGCCTTATAAAACTATGCCTGCTTGGCAGTTTGTGTTGCTTTTGCGTTGCGATAATTGTCTGTTGATAACAATAACAGCTACGTAGCCCAGTGGATAGTGTCGTGACTTACAAACTGAATAGTCCGCGGTTCGGTTCTGCGTCCAGACGAAAGGTAATATTAAAACAAGTATATACGGCCGTAAGTTCGGCCAGGCCGAATTTTATGTACCCTCCACCATGGATTGCGTAGAAACTTCTACGAAAGACTGTCATCCACAAATTTCAACTCACATGGTTGTTAGATATCATATACTACCACCACGTACCAAATTTCAACCAGATCGGATGAATTTTGCTTCTCCAAAAGGCACCGGAGGTCAAATCTGGGGATCGGTTTATATGGGAGCTATATATTATTATGGACTGATAGAAACCAATTCCTGCATGGTTGTTGGATACCCTATACTAACATCACGTACCAAATTTCAACCGAATGGGAAGAATTTTGCTCTTCCAAGGTGCTCCGGGGGTCAAATCTGGGGATCGGTTTATATGGGGCCTATATATAATTATGGACCGATATCGACCAATTTTTGCATAGGTGTTTGAGGCCATATATTAACATCACGTACCAAATTTCAACTGCATCAGATAAATTTTGGTCTTCCAACAGGCTCTGAAGGTCAAATCTGGTGATCGGTTTATATGGGGGCTGTATATAATTATGGACCTATATTGACCAATTTTTGCATAGTTGTTAGAGACCATATACTAACACCATGTACCAAATTTCAGCCGGATCGGATGAAAATTGTTTCTCTTAGAGGCTCTGCAAGCCAAATCGGGGGATCGGTTTATATGGGGGCTATATATAATTATGGACCGATGTGGACCAATTTTTGCAGGGTTGTTAGAGACCATATACTAACACCATGTACCAAATTTCAGCCGGATCGGATAAAAATTGTTTCTCTTAGAGGCTCTGTAAGCCAAATCGGGGGATCGGTTTATATGGGGGCTATATATAAATATGAACCGATGTGGACCAATTTTTGCATGGTTGTTAGAGACCATATACTAACACCATGTACCAAATTTCAGCCGGATCGGATGAAATTTGCCTCTCTTAGAGGCCTCGCAAGCCAAATTTGGGGGTCCGTTTATATGGGGGCTATACGTAAAAGTGAACCGAGTTGGCCCATTTGCAATACCATCCGACCTACATCAATAACAACTACTTGTGCCAAGTTTCAAGTCGATAGCTTGTTTCGTTCGGAAGTTAGCGTGATTTCAACAGACGGACGGACGGACGGACGGACATGCTCAGATCGACTCAGAATTTCACCACGACCCAGAATATATATACTTTATGGGGTCTTAGAGCAATATTTCGATGTGTTACAAACGGAATGACAAAGTTAATATACCCCCCATCCTATGGTGGAGGGTATAAAAAATTATAACATCGAAAAATTTCTTCTACATTGTTTGTATTACAGAAAAAGGTGCTAAGTACTAAAAAATCTCGTTGAAGTGAGAAAGACGTGAGGAAAGATACCATTAGCCAGAATCGTTGTTGTTGTTGTTGTTTTTTTTTTTTTTTTTAATTGTTTTTACATCCTGGAAAAGAATAAACGTTTATCACAAAAAGTATATATTTTTCTCCCAAACAAACTTCCTTATAGCGAAAAACAAATGGGAAACGATATTTGTTTATCTAAAACTTGGTTTGGGAGAAAAGAATTATTTTTCTGCGTGTACCATCAGAAGTTGCTTTAACGAGTTTCAGGTTTTCGAGCAGCTGAACTTATGAAAAACGCGACAACAATTTCATTAGAAAGTCCACGATTTAGTATTGGCAGATCGCTGAGGAGGTAACCATTTCAAACGATAGGTGATAACAGGCGTAACAGCGAAACCCTTTCAGAGAATTATTTGATGCTGCTTCAGCGAAATTTGACGGAATTTCTGTGTTGTTTCGTGACATTTCTTCAAATAAGAATAATTTTGACTAATGCTTTTCCAGTAAAAAATTTTAATTAAATTTAACAAAAAATCATACACTTTAAAATTGAATTTAAAATGTACTGAATCAATTTATTAGTTGGCTTAGGCTACGAAATAGATGATGATATAGCGAATAAGTCCTATATGCCTTCTACATTACAAGTTAGCCCAATTTGACTCATCTATCTCTCTGAAAACAATGGAAAAATGTAAAGTCAGCACAGTTGTCACTAAACTATTAAAACTCGGAGAAAATGTTACCAAAAAAATCTTATATTGTAAAATTTTATTTCGATAGAAAATTTTCTTAAAATTTTATTTCTATAGAAAATTTTGTCAAAATTTTATTCAACAATTTTATTTTATAGAAAATTTTGTCAAAGTTTTATTTCTATAGATAATTTGTGAAATAACTCTTAGTTGGAAAGGAAGATTTTGCAAACAATAAAAAATCTATCATTTTTGGTAGAATTCTACCAACCGCGACAGTAAGGCGTGTATAGATTTTTATTTGGCGTTTTCTGTTCAATTCATCAAATTCCTGTATATTATTTGTCCATAAAGCTTCAATAATAATTAATGAATACAATTGCTTCCGAGATTGAACCAATCTCATTTAAAATTTAATGGGATCAATTAAATTTGTGATGAAACAATTGATACAACATATGGTCAATATCGAAAGTTTGAAGCATGATAAAGCAAGTATTGAGATAAATAATGCCAAATAATTAGGATGGACAACCAAATTGGGCTACGAACAGTGGTAATAACAGAGTTGTAGTAGATTCATTGGTTGTGCAAAATATTCATGAAGATCAGATAAAATTTCTACCTCTTCCTACGATTTTTTTTTTCAAATTTTAAAGTGCCCATGAGCCACAAAAACTGCTCGTTACAATATTTCAGTGAAAACGGCTAAGAATTGCTCAATTTCACACATTATTTTTACAAATGAATGATCTCTAGTGAAAATCGATATTCATCGGCTCATCTTTAGATCAAGATTTATGAAATTGATACATTTTTTTCGTTTAGTATAAAACATACTTTGTGCGTGTTAAAAGGTACCGTGATACTAATGCGACACATTTGGTTTTCTTAAAGAAATCTTCAGAACTCGACTCTTGTGACTAGTTCTGTTCTAATAAATGGCGCAACATTTTATGATATACAGTGCTGTTCAAAAGATTTGCAACCACATCCCTGTTGAAAACAAACCGTAATTATAATGAAAATAAAAATATTAAATCACAAATTTTAATGCAATGTTGTTGCTTATTATGTCATTTTTAAAGATTCAAGGATATAACGGAACTAACGATAAAGGTTTTTTGATAATTTATAATTTTTTTTAAATGAGAGTTTTTAGCTGTTCAAAACATTTGCAACTAATATTAAGTGTCACATATATTTAAAATTAATTAAAATATTTGTAACTTTTAACTAGAAATGTTAATAGTTAATACTATAGCCATGCCGTTTGATTACTTCTGCGCAACTTTTTGCCATTGGTTAGGATTAAACGGTCAATGATATCCTATGGTTCAGGTTCAAATAGATTTTGTAAGCCTTTTGCAAAAATTTCGTACCAATTTTTCATTTTACAGCTTTCCAAAGCTTGTTTTATGACTTTTACTTTAGGTGAATGAACAGGCTAATCAAGCACCCGCAATTTTTCATCGGAAATACATTGTTTTACCACGTTACACGTGTCCTAGAGGTCATGATCGCACTGAATAATCCATGCAGATGGCATTTCCCGGAATGCTTACAGCAATATCACATTAGACAAACTGTTTTGTAGACTTCCGACAGCATAATACCCTCGACTCTATAAATCGGGCCAATAACTTTTCCAGAAAAATTCCCGCGGACCATAATATTGGCCCCACCATGATTGACGTAACTTTTTGTATTTCTTGGATTAAGGTTTTCCTTGCAGCCTTCGTACTAAATTTCTACCATCCGATCCATGCAAGTTAAATTTTGAGTCGTAGGTAAATATAGAACATATCCACTGCTACTGAGGCCATTTAAGGTATTTTTGTGAAAATTGAAGGAGCGCTAACCTAGATTTCTTTGAAATAAGTGATTTTTGACATTTTTGTATTATTGCACTCGGACTTCTAATGCTCTACATCTGATCGTTATGGTGGATATACCCAATTTGAATTAAATTTTTGACTTCTTTGGATGCTATTTGATTGAATTGTTGCATAGTTCTTTTGATTATACGATCTTCTTTTGGCGTAGTCTTAGGTTTTCTTCTACCCCAGTGTGCAGTTTTGGTGCATCCACTGTTTGTAACTCGAGACGCAGTTGGGTTTTGCATATTGTACTCTTCCGAAATTCGTTTTTTTGATACCCCAACTTTAAAATCATCGATATTTTGCTTTTCATTATGTTGATTATGCCTATTGCCGGCAATTTTGTCGACTTATTCAAAAAATAAGGCATAAAGGCCTATGACGACCAAATTAGGCAATGAACTTAACGATATTCCTGTAATGCCCTTTTTATATGTTACATTTAATCCATCTTCTTATAGGTCCTTATAACTGTAGAGGTAAAAAAAATAATGCCCTTAAAGAAGAAAATATTACAGGGTGCTAATAGGTAGTTGCAACTGTTTTGAACAGGTCAAATCATATGATTCTTTACCTTTCGGTAAATATCAATTTTTAATAACAGCCCATTCATTTTCCCAATTAGAATTTGGAAATACCACTCCATAACGATTATTTTTTAAGTGGAAGCGAAACAATAAAGTTATTATTATGGGAGATATTGCGGGAAAATCGAATAAAATACTATGGCGACAACTTATAAAAGAATCAATTATGTACACTAATAGAAAAATTTACATTAGTCGTGAACGGACGGTGACAAAATGAAACGGAAACGTTCACAAAAAATCAAAGCCAACGTTTTTCTTTGGCTATGAAAAGTCTTAAAATAATCGTTAGATGTTATTATGGCAACTCCCTCGGTGGTGCAATGAGCTAAGGCAACTGTTAACACGTATGGTGCAGAAAACACAGGTTCGAGTCACGCTATCGGAATTTTTGTTTTAACCCTTTCACTACCGATGTCCACTTAGAAGGACATTCGAACAAGCCACCAAATTCTATTTTCCCACTTAGTTTCGATTTATTTCTCGATGTTATTTTAAAGTATAGGCTTTAATCTAAATAAGCTATAAATATTTTCTATATTGGTGAGCACTAAAATACATTTTTATAAACTTCTTTAACAATAAACGAAAACTATGAAAATTTGAGACAATTTTTCTACTGTATGTCTCTAGTAAATGGACATTTATACCAAAACTATAGCTGATACTTTTTATACCCTCCACCATAGGATGGGGGGTATATTAACTTTGTCATTCCGTTTGTAACACATCGATATATTGCTCTAAGACCCCATAAAGTATATATATTCTGGGTCGTGGTGAAATTCTGAGTCGATCTGAGCATGTCCGTCCGTCCGTCCGTCCGTCCGTCCGTCCGTCCGTCCGTCCGTCTGTTGAAATCACGCTAACTTCCGAACGAAACAAGCTATCGACTTGAAACTTGGCACAAGTAGTTGTTATTGATGTAGGTCGGATGGTATTGCAAATGGGCCATATCGGTCCACTTTTACGTATAGCCCCCATATAAACGTACCCCCAAATTTGGCTTGCGAGGCCTATAAGAAAAGCAAATTTCATTCGATCCGGCTGAAATTTGGTACATGATGTTAGTATATGGTCTCTAACAACTATGAAAAAATTGGTCCATATCGGTCCATAATTATATATAGCCCCCATATAAACCGATCACCAGATTTGACCTCCGGAGCCTCTTGGAAGACCAAAATTCATCTGATTCAGTTGAAATTTGGTACGTGGTGTTAATATATGGCCTCAACCTCGCATGCAAAAATTGGTCGATATCGGTCCATAATTATATATAGGCCCCATATAAACCGATCCCCAGATTTGACCTCCAGAGCCGTTTGGAGAAGCAAAATTCTTCCCATTCGGCTGAAATTTGGTAAGTTATGTTAGTATATGGTATCCAACAACCATGAAGGAATTGGTTCCTATCAGACCATAATTATATATAGCTCCCATATAAACCGGTCCCCAGATTTGACCTCCGGTGCTTTTTGGAGAAGCAAAATTCATCCGATCTGCTTGAAATTTGGTACGTGGTGGAAGTATATGATATTTAACAACCATGCCAAAAGTGGTCCATATCAGTCCATATCAGTCCATAATCATACATAATCATGAAGCCTCTTGGAGAAGCAAATTTCATCCGAGTGAGTTGAAATTTGGTACATTGTGCTAGTATATGGTCGTTAAAAATCATGCCTAACTAGGTGCATATCGGACTATAGTTATATATGGCCCTCAGATAAATCGATCCCCAATCACGCAAAAATTGGTCCATATCAAGTTCATAATTGTATATAGCCCCCATATAAGCAACCCCCATATTTCAATTCTGGCTCTCTATGTACCGTGCAAAAAGTCCATATCGATTCATAATTATTTGTAGACTTACCTATACATAACGTTTTTGTCTAATATATACCACGTATGGTCTAACTCACAATTTAGAAAACGATGTTAAGAAGTTTTAAGATACCACAACCCAAGTAATTCGATTGTGGATGATAGTCTTTCGTAGAAGTTTCTACGCAATCCATGGTGGAGGGTACATAAGATTCGGCCTGGCCGAACTTACGGCCGTATATACTTGTTCGGGATCTTTTTTGTATTTTTTCTCACACTTTGAAAGATATTATAGGCCAAATAGCGCTTCTTTTCGTAAGGCCACTTGATTACAATTCAAGAATCAAGTTTTCAGAACAAGGTGAGGTTAGGTGGCAGCCCGATGTATCAGGCTCACTTACACCCAGAAAAAAGTGCCTTCGAAACTAAAGGAAAAAATTTTCATCAATATAGTTTATCCATTTTATTTCCATTATGTTAAATTTTTGTGTGAAATAATAAAATTTACTTGTTTCAGTAAAAAAATCCTAAACTGAAAGCACTTACGAATAGTTCATTAACTAGAATAAGGTATGGAATTTTACTCATACTATTTTCTTCGCTGGGTATAAGAATTTACTACTGAAAAAGAAAATTTTATTCACCGATAACAAAGCATTCGTAAAAATAAACAAAAACCGAACTAAAACCAAGTTTCCTCAAAATTAGTAAAATTTCTTATAAAATGATAATTGCGACTTCCTTTATAATAGAAAGTTTTTCATACATACGAACAACACTTGGCATAGAAAAATATTTTAGTTCATTCGTACTAAGAAGTATGCAATCCTTTCAAAACATAAGGAAACACACTTGTTAGAATATAGGAAATTTTCTCAAATTTCTATTGTCTACCTGTAATCTATACCTGTCATCGTAATCGATGTGTTTGCGGGTGTAATCGATATATTTGCGCGTCGGTTGTTTTTTTAGTTGGAATCGCGTTGTTTTGTTATACGGAGAGATTGTTAAAAAATAATATGGTAAAATAATATAATAAATAACAAATAAAATATATAAAATATTTGTTATTTTAAATTAGTGAGATAAAATTATGTTCGTGATGATTTATAAAGAAAGAAAACAGAATACCAACCCCTTCATTCGTCTTCATTTTGGAATCTTCAATTAACAGGTAACATTCAGTGACGCTAACCTTTTGTGAAAAAATTGTTTTATTATTTTTTTTATTTGTAGATATTGAAATTGTAAAAGGAGGACAAACTCGTTACGCAACAACTTATTAAAAGTGAAAGGTACAAGAAGAAGGAAAAATGCGTTTTACAGTTGATGACATTACATGGAAATTGGAAATAGTGGAATAATAAACTAATATTTCAAGGTCAGTCGATGCTGTTGATTCTTAATAAATATATTTAATATATTAATAAAACGTGTATTTTATTGAAGAAAAAATTGCTTATATAAATAAATAAAATTGTATTTAAAAATGAAGGTAAGCAGTTTTAAGTTTGAAGTAAAAAAGTTTACCACAAATATCTAAGATTTGTCCCAATGAATGAAAAAAGTTCAATAAAATCATTCCATATATGAATTCAATTCAGTTAATTTTTTTCATTCTGTAGTATAAGGGTACATAAATATAGGAAAATGTTAACTAATATATGGAATGCATTCTTCCTAATTTCAACGAAAATCACATCGTTCAAAACAATAAAAATGTCTTTGGCGCTATATGAAGTTCAACTTTCTTCACAATGAGTTCATTTTAACTTAAAGAAGGGGTCACTTTTTTCTGGGTGTAGACTATTCAGTCCATTGTGATACCACATTGGTGAACTTCTCTCTTATCACTGAGTGCTGCCCGATTCCATGTTAAGCTCAATGACAAGGGACCTCCTTTTTATAGCCGAGTCCGAACGGCGTTCCACATTGCAGTGAAACCACTTAGAGAAGCTTTGAAACCCTAAGAAATGTTACCAGCATTACTGAGGTGGGATAATCCACCGCTAAAAAACTTTTTGGTGTTCGGTCGAAGCAGGAATCGAACCCACGACCTTGTGTATGCAAGGCGGGCATGCTAACCATTGCACCACGGTGGCTCCCTTTTCAGAACAAGCTCATATAGCTCTTGAAGTAACTGAGGTAGGATCTCAAAATGACAATATTTGTTTTACTTGCTGTTAGTACTAGTAAAAACAGAAGAAAAATTAAAGTTTTTAACTTTAGGTTGATTTCGGTAGTGAATTCTTTTTGTGTCCCTAACGGATGCGCTTACTTTCTTGTCCAGACCATTTCAAATATACTGCCTTCATCCCTAATTTAGACACAATGACAATTCACATGTGCCAACCTAATATTCGCAGTGTGTGACAAATCTTCTTCAAAGTTTTTGGGTTTGGGATATAATATTATCGGCTCCGTCCAACTTTAGCTCGCTCTCACTCTCGCATTGTATATTTTCAATTTTGTTCATTTTGTTCTTTGGCAATTCATTTTTAGAGATTTTCATTTTAATATCCCATCTGACGGTTTGTCGCTAAATTGGCCAATTAATTGAGTGACTACAACCCGTACTATTTAGCTTTAAAATGGTCAGAGTCGGGGAGCTCGGGAAGATGATAAATGCATTTTGAAGTTCTGAATATTTTTACATAATTACATGAGGATAGGCGACCATATTCCCGTTTTATTTTGGTTTTTTGAATGATTTCAACTTAAGATAAATTCCCTTATTTACCATTTGAATCACGCGTGCTTCTGATTCCCCTGGGGGATATTGTGAGCTTGTGTTGACTATTTTCAGTTCCTGCTTATGTCTGTCTGTCTGACTGTCTGAGCCCTTTTTGTGTGAAACAGCCTGTTTATATGTTTAACCGTGCGTTACTAAAGTTGGTCTGCAAGTTTTTACTGTATTTTTATGGTTTATTTCCTCCTTTTTTGTAGAATGGCACTGTTGGTTTGTTTATAAGCGTCCAAAGAAGAATAAAAATAAAAAAATATATATAAATGAAAAAAGCCTTGCCCCTCCTCCATCTCAGCGTCACTACTTTGGGTTACCAAAATTACAGATTTAACTGCTGCCTGTCTTGGACGGAATCACACGCAGTCACAAACGGACTCACGAATTTCCATTTTCGGCCTGAAAATGTAAACGGTTTTTTTAAGGTTTGTCGTTTGTCAGGGAAGATAAAACTGTGCCTTGTGGTGTTGCATAACCAAAAGGACGGACAAAGAGAAGTCAATTCTTAGCATGTCCGGAAATTAAATGTCATCAATATTTACCAGCGTACATCCTTTATGTAATTTGCCCAACAATTTTAAATTCAATTTGTAAACTAAAATTAATTACAGACACTGCAGTTGCCGTCAGTTTAAATTATTTTAAGTTTTCAGGCTGTGTTCCATAATGCTCATCATTTCTAGCTGTTGGTATAGATATGTGAGACAAATATTGAGCAGCCTGTGAGACATTCGGTTATCCTAGTTCGGCTCCATCGTATTTGTTTTCGAAACTGTCAAGAAAGTGTTGTTGTGTATTCAGTGTGACCGGGCCAGCCTGCCCTTCTATTCATGGACTTCAGTTTTCTATTCATGTAGGATTTGACTTTGTTGTCAAAGAGCGTTTTTTAAAGAATTCATTTTTCGGAGGGAAAGATTGAATTGCACGACACCAAGAAAAATTTAGCAAATATGAAATTTTAACTTTAAAGGTGAGGTAAGAAAATTGGTCCAGTAGAAAAGCATGGAATGTCAAAAAGCCGATGCAGAACATACACATAAAGAAATTAATTGTATTTTATCACAAAATAAAAATAAAAAAAAATTTTGATATAAAGCTTTTATTTTTTATTCCAAAATCACAGTAAATATCATTCATATTCGGCAATATTCCTTTCTGAAACACAAGTAGCTTCATGCCGTAAATATTGCACATTTTGAGGTTACATAGTAAGAACTTAATAGGTGTGTTCCGTTACGTACTACTAGTTACTACTTTTACTAGTTTTCACTAGAAACCGTTCCTCAGCCCTAAAAAATAGTAAAAATAGTAAACAATTTTAAGAGAACAATGTCAAAATGCATGTCTCTTTTAAATTTTTTTACTACAAGTTACTCGACAAATTCTTTCGAGTAAAAGCAGTAGATATGTCATGACAAAAATAATTATTTCTTTATAGATTTTACAAACCACAGTAGTTCCAAATCGCTCTTTTTTGGAAATAATGCCCTGTTCCTGTATATCGAAAGAAACCCCATTCGAAAGAAAAGCAGTCACTCGAATTCGAATGAACTTGGGTTTTTGTATTTTTGAAAGTTCGTTTCGTTTGTATGAGAATACATTGATTCTGCCTGAGAATTCATTCAAATGTTAACAATGTTTTTACTTTTTTCTTGACACTTATTGTATATGTTCGTTTATTGCTCGACAACAAAATATGAAGTGAGTTGCCTTTCGAAATAAGAGAACAAAACTCAATTTTCTTTCGTTTGGGATACGAAAAAAAACTTTCGTTCGATATACAGGAACAGGCCATAATTCTATCACTTTTGAATGGATTAGGATATCAACATAATTTTTTCTTTGTGTCACAGCTGAGATGTTTTCCTCTACACACAAAAAAAAAATTTTCATTTCAATCACGAAAATCGCGGATTCAACAATTTTTTTAATTGAAATGTCTTCAATCACGAAAATGATAGTATCAATCACCCATTTTGATTGAAAACCAACACGATTTTCAATTAAAAATTTAATTGAATTTTGTCACCGAATCAATTAGTTGTCTGATTGAATCAATTAAAAAACTGATTGGTTTTTGACATAAAATTCAATCACAGTTTTAATTGAATCAATTAAAATTTTAATTAATTTCGCGACAAAAAGCAATCAACTATTTGATTGATTCAATTAAATTATTAATTGATATTGAAAATAAATTCCAATTTTGTTATATATAAATTATTATCTTCCTTATCATATTAAAGATGTCAGCATGTTCCTTCTAAAATTTAGATGCGCCTAGATTTCCAATAAATCACCAGCCTGTAAGCTAAATTAGTTTTCTGAAAGTAAACAGAATAACTCGAATTTAATTTTGTTCAATTAAAAGTTGATTTTGTTAAACATTACCTGCATAGAATATCATCTATGCAGGTAATCTTATTTGGCAGTTGTAGTCTTTTAGCATAAAAAGGTGTATTAAGGTGCTCGGTAATTTAATTTTAGTAACAATTCCTTTCCAAAATTTCCTCACATCTATTAAAATTTGAACCAATCAAAGACAAAAATTATGGCAAAACAATGTAATATTCGGTATTACATTGATGATTCTGGAAATAGAAAAAAAATATAAATGAAAAATACATGTTTTTATTTTTTCGGATATTTTTCATTTTTTTTTAATCCAAAAGAGACAACTTTTTTACCATTGCATAATTCAGCTCATTAATTTATATATCAGATATACTGCTCTCTACTTGGGTTCAAACTGAAAAAGGCAGGTAAAAGAAAAATGCAATTTAATGCCAACGCTACTTCGCAACTTCAATGTGAATCTTCCAATAAACCCATACCGCTCTTGGTTTTAAGAAAACTAGGAGTGAAAAAAATTTACAATTTTAAGAGATCAATACGGTACCCACCATTTGATTGCAAACATATTCTTATATATTTGATAAAATTATGAGTTGATGAGATTGATTGGCCAAGTTCTCGAAATAAAATTGCTCACTAAAAGAAATCAATAAAAAATATATTATTTTAGTCCCTTTAATGTAAACAGGCTTCAATGGAAAACGGTATTCCCATTTCCCAATTTCTTACCTTTAATAAACGTAGATTGTTTTCCATTTTTACAATACCACAAAATACAAACACAGGTAATTTCTAATGCGTTCTGTCATATATTTTTTCAAACCTTTACCACGCGGCCATTTGTTGTTACACACTTTATTTATTTCAACACTTTGCTATGATTTGTTGTTGCGTTCAAAATATTTATGCACACATTTCGAATGCAGCAGACAGAATGTCGGCAATCATGTTTTTCAATTTACGCGAAAAACCCAACCGTTCGTTACGAGTTACTTCCACAGACTGATCTCTCCATCATACGTTGTTGAATAAATCCTCCTCTTATTCTCTTTTCGCTCTTTACATCGCTCAAAATTATTCAATTTCAATCACAAAGGTGATTGGATCAATCACATGTGTAATTGGAAACGGAAAACATTTCAATCACGTTTGTAATTGAAAATTATTTCCGAATTGATTAACAAATTGATTGAATCAATTAATATTTTAATAGGAAACGTAACACATATCAATCATTTTTTAATTTGGTTT
Organism: Haematobia irritans; assembly: GCF_050003625.1. Lineage (NCBI taxonomy): Eukaryota > Metazoa > Arthropoda > Insecta > Diptera > Muscidae > Haematobia > Haematobia irritans. The sequence continues at coordinate 95,754,002 of NC_134397.1, read as the reverse complement.
TATTCGGATTTGAGTAAATAAATAATTGAATCAATTAACATATTATTTGAATCCGTTTCCAAATTCAATTAAATGTTTAATTGAAAAACTTTCGGTGATAATTTTTTGTGTGTATGTTTACAGGTTTATAGGTCCCTAATGGGTTCACGGGCTGACCTATAGACGTTGGAAGGTGGACACCTCCCATGTATGAAATTTTGTTTTAATTGGCAAAAGGGCAATTATGAATCGATTTTCATGATTTTTGATTTACTGGATAGAACTTAATTAACTAATATTTGCGAGTATTGGTTTTACAATTTATTTTTTGGCAAAATTTTAATAAAGTGGGGTCAGTATTTTGTATCTAGAAGGACAGTTTTAAGATCGATTATTGCTCTATTTTCTTAACTGCATTCCTTACTCATATTCGGCATATCTATTAATGGACCAAAAGTACACTGAAAAAAAGCATGACCGGTTCCAAAGTTTTTGTTTTGACTTTAACAATTTTGGTATTGATTCTGAGCCAAAGAAGCGGAGAATACAAGTAGAGGTGTGCGCGTGACACGCGTGATTCACGCCTGAATCACGTGAGTCGTGAACCAAATTCAAAGTAACTCTCGTGAATGTGCGTGAATGGGACTACAATAAATATGTCGTGCGTGAGAAATAAAATCGGTTCGTGAATGTGCGTGAATAAAATTCCTGCAAAATCACTCTCACGAAAAGAATCAAAATTTAATTCACACTCGTATGTTGAAATTAATTTAGCTCTCGAACTGTATACTATTTTTGAATTTTGTTACCTTTGCTGATTTCCTTTAGAAAATATAGTGAGTCTCGTGAATTTGCCGTGAATCACGTGAATTGTCGTGAATCGTGCGTGAACGTGAGTCTTTAAAAGTAGTTCGTGCGTCAGCGTGCGTGAGTACTGGTTTTCATTTCGTGAATGTACGTGAGTGGGATTGGCTACCACATGTATCGTGCGTGAGCGTGCGTGAATAAATATTTTGCTTCGTGAATGTGCGTGAGTGTGAGTGAAATTTCAGTCACGCGCACACCTCTAAATACAAGTAAGGATACTTTTAAGACACAATTCTCTTTTAAATTTGGGTTTTGTGTACTTGCTTCTAGGAAGCAAACTTTAATTATTCGTTGTTTCAGCTTTTTTTCGTCCTATGCTATCAAAGTCCTTTAAAAACGAGGTAACGCCAACTTTATTTTCCAAATTAAGACTCGACTTCCAGTAGAAACAATGCAATGGTTCAAGTAAAAAACGTCTTTAAAATAGTGTTGAAAACATGTCTTATTTTTGAATGATTTTTTGCTTTGTAGTCAAGATGCAAAAAGACAACAAATTTAAAGACAATTTCAATAATTTTAAAGAATTTTTATGAATTATGAAAGTTAAGGTCAACTTGATCCAAAAATTTTTTCTTTCATGTTACGATATCCATTTTTAAGTCAAATCAAGTAATTATAAGGACTATGCCAAAGTTTATCGGCTTTTGGACAAGGAAAAAACTTTATATTAGAGAAATGCGTTTTCTATTTTAAAGACATGAAATCTTTGGCCTCACGACAATATTTTTTTCAGTGTACCTCTATGTTTTGAATTTCATGTTTTCATTTTCATCGGATAACAAAAATGGGGAGCAATGGTTAGCATGTCCGCCTTGCATACACAAGGTCGTGGGTTCGATTCCTGCTTCAACCGAACACCAAAAAGTTTTTCAGCGGTGTATTATCCCCCTCAGTAATGCTGGTGACATTTTTGAGTGTTTCAAAGCTTCTTTAAGTGGTTTCACTACAATGTTGAACGCCGTTCGGACTCGGCTATAAAAAGGAGGTCCGTTGTCATTGAGCTTAACATGGAATCGGGCAGCACTCAGTGATAAGAGAGAAGTTCACCACTGTGGTATCACAATGGACTGAATAGTCTAAGTGAGCCTGATACATCGGTCTGCCACCTAACCTAACCTAACCTAACCTAACCTATAGCTCCCATATATATCTTTCGCCCTATATGGACTTATATGGCCCCAGAAGCCAAAGTTTTACCCTAATTTGCTTGAAATTTTGCACCAGGAGAACAATAAGTACTATAGTCAGGTGTGCCAAATTTGATTGAAATCCGTTCAGATTGTGATATAGCTCTCATATACATCTTTCGTCCGATATAGACTTATATGACCCCAGAAGCCAGAGTTTTAGCCCAATTTGGTTGAAATTTTGCACTAGGAGTACAATTAGTAGTGTAGTCCATTCCATCCATCCTTATAAAATTGCCACTGTTAAGTCGAAAACTTATAAAAGTGACTCAAATTTTCTTTTGTTTCTAATACATATCTACCGACCGATAAATCATAAGTACACTTTTGCGAAGTTGCCTCAAAATTGGTTCCGAGTAAAATATTTCCCATATTTATACCCTGCTCCACACTGTGGAACAGGGTATTATAAGTTATTTTTTATTAACATAGTGTACCATCCCAGGGCATTATCCGACTTAAATTTTAAGTCTATAGATTATAAATTTTGTTCAGATGGAGTCAGATTTAAATGTATGTATTTGGGACAAAAACCTTTATATATAGCACCCAACACATTTGACGGATTTGATATAGTATCGAAAATGTGGATTTACAAAGTGGTGCAGGGTATAACATAGTCGGCCCCGCCCAACCTAAGACTTTCCTTACTTGTTTTTAATATATTTTCGTTCCTGTACAGAGTTCTGCAGAGTTCAAAATTTGTTAAATGTAAATATTTAAATATTTAAAAAAAAAATATTTAAATATTTAAAATCCTCTCATGAGATGATTTTCAATATTTCTCTCTGTTACTACTTTTTACTACGAGTAAAGTAAAGGAACACAAACTTTCCAAATCTTAAAACAAAATCATAAATATATGTAAAATAACATTGTTTATGTTCTACTAGTTGTAGTTGGTACATGCTTTGTAAGTAAGGGAGCATTTGACTTCCACAAATAAATTGGTTAAGTTCCTTTGAATCTGCTTGTGTGTGCCCTACAATTTGGTCTATGAAATGACATGCTTGGTTGTTTGCGTTGCTTGTTTGCTAGACAATTGCTGCTTGTATTGAAAATTGTAAAATCGACATAGCCCAGTGAATGGTACATTTGTTTACAAACCCTTTGGAGCGTGATTTGTTTCTCGGTCCGGACAAAAGGTAAAATAGAAAGATATTAAAACAAGTAAGTTAGGTCAGGCTGAATCTTGTAAATTAGTCCATATGGAGTCTATGTTAGACAAAAAAAAAGCCAGATTACATACATGTATGCCAATTCAGTCATTGATCGGTTTTAGACAACCAAATTTCTACCGTATCGAATGGTAGAATGGTCCTCCCTGAGGCGCAGAACTGAAATGGGTATGTATGGAGGCCATATATAATTATGAACCGGTATGGTTCATAATTATATATATTAATAGCAGAAACCATATACTGACACAAGATTTTAACCGGATCGCATGAAATTTTTTCCCAGGATGCTCAAGAAGTAAAATCTGGCAATTGGTTTATATGAAATTTTTCCTCCCAAAGGCTCCGCAAGCCAAATCTGGAAGTCGGTTTATATGGGCCGAATTTTTGCATGATTGTTAGAGGGCATATACTAACATTTCGTACCAAATTTCAACCACATCGGATGAAATTTGCTCCTCGGTTTATATGGGGGCTATACCTAAATGTGGTTCGATTAGCAATACCATTCGACCTACATCAATAAAATCTACTTGGGATAAGTTTCAAATCAATAGCTTGTTTTGGTTTTCCTGGTTTCTTGGACGAAAACTTCGTAGTGCTACGATTGCTACATGTCCGTGTTTAGACGTGTTTCGAAGCACAGCCTTTCATTCTACCAATCGACACAAACCTATTTTTGAGCGATTGACAATTGTGGCTTCTCTTTCTAATGTCTAAGGTTGTCTCTGTCTCGATGGATCACATGAAAATCTTGCAATATCAGTTGACGCACAATATCAATGGTCTCCGGAACAACAACTGATTTTCGACGACCTTGAGGAAATTCTGTTGAATTCACCATAGCATCGGTAAATATTGGACCTTGAAGGAGTCTCATCGCCAAAAATTTAAGTAAGTTCAACAATGCATTGGTGTTGTTTTAATCCATGTCAAAAGTTGTAAAAAATAATCGTACCGAGATGTTCACAATTTAATTCCATATTTTGGGCTAGATGAATCTTGTAAATTGCTGTAACGAATACAAAAAGCGCACGTATTTCAAAACGTGCTGAGTACTTATAACCTCAAAAATATCAAGCTTTACGATAGAATGGTTAGTTGGCATATTGCAATACTAGGGATACCATGCCAACGGCAACTGCTACCACATCCCAAATAATTCGATTATGGATGACAGTCTTTAGAAGAACTTTGTACGCAAGTTATCTAACTTTCGACCTTCTTATCTAAAGGGAATCTCATATTTTGAAGGGTACCGAGCTCCACAATATCCACAAGAAAAACTCACATTTTGCAAAGTCCATTTTCTGTGAATATCAAAGTGTTTAAAACCGCTTATAGATCAATATCAGCCTATATTCAAACTCTTCCAATGGCTTCATTGCTCCTTAGGTTTATTTCAGGAGCTGATAGACATATGATTTGCATAGGGGTTACTACTTTGAAGCAACCTACGATATCTCCCTGTATTCTTCATACAATTAATACAGGGAGTTTTCATCATGTCCCTTTGGACACACACACACACATAGAATATAAACGGTACATACTTAAATGGCTTGAAGCAATTTAATGCTAAGCTTTTGGCATTCATCTGCTTCTGTTACCTTTTATCATTTTTCAAAAAAAAAAAAAAAATACAAATATTCTCTTTTGATCGACATTTAAACAACATATTTGAAACCAAAGCGTAACCTTGCTCATGGATCAACCCATTAGTATGTCCCAAATGTAAAAAAAAGAAAAAAATAACAGAAATTAATTTCGATTCAATCAAGAGCAGCTCTCACACAGCCTTTGTGATGAAACAGAATTCTGGTTGAGTGAGTTCATTAATATAAAATTTAAAATTTTGGCACAAATCCAATTTCCAAGTGACTCTGGAACAATTTCCTTTTTATATCCAAGTGCTGAAACGCCATAGGGTATGAGATGTTAATGGGAGGGGTAGCAATTACTACACAATGCTAGTCCTATACTGGGCATCATTTGTAAAATTTTAAAAAGATTTTTCGGATTCAGCAAGACCATTTCCAAACACCAAAGGACATTTTTGTATGTAAAACTTTTAAAATGACTCTAATGGAATTTTGATATAGCTCACTGATGATTGGCTGTTGATTAGATGACAACTTCCGACCACAGATTAGTGTATGTTGCCGACACTTATTGGAAAATTCATAACGTCCACATTGAGTTCGGCCTTTTGTTTATGGCAAAGAATTAATGTAAAGATACTGTGTCACTCACTTCCGAAATATTCTTAGCATTCGCTGTAGTTGGGGATATATGAGGGAAATGCAAAGCAACCTGCATGAGAATGGCGAAATACTGCAATGCTTACGAAGACCCTACAAAATGTGGCACATCTTAACGCTGAGATTTACTAATGTAATGACACGGAAAAAAAGTACATTATGAGAAAAATTGACTAGATACTACGAAAATTGAAAAAAAATCCCTTGTTAAACTGATGCTAAAATAAACGTATATCTATTACAAAAAGCTTATTTTCTTTTAGTTTATTAAAAAAAAATTAAGAAATTCCAACCCAACTAAATTTTCTATATTCCAAATGTTTATTAATTTTATGAACTAAAGGTGGGTATAAATTCCAATAACTGTATAACTAAATTCAATGCTAATTACGAGTAACGCAGATAGTTTTTCGTACAAGAGTTGTTAATATGGTAATGATTTTTGCTAAATTGTAAGTAAGTCCATACGTGGTATATATTAAATCAAAAAATACCGATTAAATACGTACACAGAAAAAATATCACCAGAATATTTCCAATTAAAAAGTTAATTGATGTTGAATGTTTTTTCAATTGATAAATTAATTGATACAATTAACTTTTTAATCAAGATAGAAACATTAAGTTAATTAAGTCAATGATAGAAAATTTTAAAATTTTTAATTAAAAAATTAATTGATAGAATTAACTTTTTAATCAAATTCAGAATAGTCTTAGTCAGTCAGTTAAAAAAAGTGATGAACATTTCTTAATCCAAATAAAAACTCTAAACCAATTCAGAAAGTAATTGAAAATAGTTACCTTTTTAAATAAAAAATTAATTGGGGTTTGCATTCAAAATCAATTAAATTTTTAATTGAATCAATTAAAAAATTAATTGAAATTTGCTAATGACATCAATTAATTTTTAATCGAGGATTTTTTCTATGCCCAATTAAAACTGTGATTGATACTATCATTTTCGATATTGAAAACATTTCAATTAAAAAAATAATTGGATCAATTAATTTCGTGATTGAATCAGAAATTTTTTTTGTGTGTATATAATTCAGTTTGACAAGGTTTTCTATAGAAATAAAATTTTGACAACATTTTCTATAGAAATAAAATTTTCACAAAATTTTCTATAGAAAAAAAAAATCTGGAAAAAATGTCTATAGAAATAAAGTTTTGACAAAATTTTCAATAGAAATGAAATTTTAACAAAATATTCTATAGAAATAAAATTTTAACAAACTTTTCTATAGAAATAAAATTTTGACACAATTTTCTATGGGAATAAAATTTTGACAAAAGTTTCTATAGAAATAAAATTTTGGTAGATTATTTTTAGCTCGAGTGGCAACCGTGAACCGGTATGGACCACTTTTTGTGTGATTGGAGATCGGCTATATATAACTATAGACCGATATGGACCAATTTTGGCATGATTATTAATGGCCATATACTAACACCACGTTCCAAATTTGAACCGGATCGGATGAATTTTGCTCCTCCAAGAGGCTCCGGAGGTCAAATCTGGGGATCGTTTATATGGGGGCTATATATAATTATGAACCGATGTGGACCAATTTTTGCATGGTTGTTAGAGACCATATACCAACATCATGTATCAAATTTCAGCAAGATCGGATGAAATTTCCTTCTCTTTGAGGCTCCGCAAGCCAAATCTGGGGATCGGTTTATATGGGGGCTATATATAATTATAGACCGATGTGGACCAATTTTTGCATGATTGTTAGAGACTATATACCAACACCATGTACCAAATTTCAGCCGGATCGGATGAAATTTGCTTCTCTTTGAGGCTCCGCAAGCCAAATCTGGGGATCGGTCTATATGGGGACTATATATAATTATGGACCGATGTAGACCAATTTTTGCATGGTTGTTAGAGACCATATACCAACACCATGTACCAAATTTCAGCAAGATCGGATGAAATATGCTTTTCTTAGAGGCTCAACAAGCCAAATCTGAGGGTCCGTTTATATGGGGGCTATACGTAAGAGTGGACCGATATAGCCCATTTGCAATACCATCCGACCTATATCAATAACACCTACTTGTGCCAAGTTTCAAGTCGATTGCTTGTTTCGTTCGGATGTTAGCGTAATTTCAACAGACGGACGGACGGACGGACATGCTTAGATCGACTCCGAATTTCACCACGACCCAGAATATATATACTTTATGGGGTCTTAGAGCAATATTTCGATATGTTATCAACGGAATGACAAAGTTAATATACCCCCCATCCTAAGGTGGAGGGTATAACAAGTATATACAGTGCACTCGCGGTAACATGAACTAAATAAAACCAAGAGAGTTCATGTTAGCGAACTTCAACGAATTCTAGAATAAAAGATAGTTCAAGTTAGGTGGTGTTCACGTTGCCGCGAGTGCACTGTACGGTTGTAAGTTCGGTCAGGCCAAAGCCAGAATATGAGGGTCGCTATACACAAATATGAACAGATATGGACAAATTTTTGTGTGTTTGGGAATCGGTTTGTCTGAGGGCTATATATAACTATAGACCGATATGGACCAAGTTTGGCATGGTTGTTAACGGCCATATACTAGCGCAATGCACCAATTTCAACCGAATCGGATGAATTGTACTCCTCCAAGAGGCTCCGGAGGTCAAATCTGGGGATCGGTTTATATAGGGGCTATATATAATTATGGACCGATATAGACTATTTTTCGCATGGTTGTAAGTGTCCATAAACTTACACAAAATACAAAAGTTCAACTGAATCGGATGAAATTGGCTGCTCCAAGAGGCTCCAAAACCAAATATGTAGATTGGTTTATATGGGGGCTACATATAATTATGGACCGATATGGACCAATTTTTGAATGGTAGTTAGAGACTATATAAAGGGTGATTCTTTTGAGGTTAGGATTTTCATGCATTAGTATTTGACAGATCACGTGGGATTTCAGACATGGTGTCAAAGAGAAAGATGCTCAGTATGCTTTGACATTTCATCATGAATAGACTTACTAACGAGCCACAACGTCGAATTTTCAGTGAATGGGCCCTAGAAAAGTTGGCAGAAAATCCGCTTTTTTATCGACAAATTTTGTTCAGCGATGAGGCTCATTTCTGGTTGAATGGCTACGTAAATAAGCAAAATTGCCGCATTTGGAGTGAAGAGCAACCAGAAGCCGTTCAAGAACTGCCCATGCATCCCGAAAAATGCACTGTTTGGTGTGGTTTGTACGCTGGTGGAATCATTGGACCGTATTTTTTCAAAGATGCTGTTGGACGCAACGTTACGGTGAATGGCGATCGCTATCGTTCGATGCTAACAAACTTTTTGTTGCCAAAAATGGAAGAACTGAACTTGGTTGACATGTGGTTTCAACAAGATGGCGCTACATGCCACACAGCTCGCGATTCTATGGCCATTTTGAGGAAAAACTTCGGAGAACAATTCATCTCAAGAAATGGACCGGTAAGTTGGCCACCAAGATCATGCGATTTGACGCCTTTAGACTATTTTTTGTGGGGCTACGTCAAGTCTAAAGTCTACAGAAATAAGCCAGCAACTATTCCAGCTTTGGAAGACAACATTTCCGAAGAAATTCGGGCTATTCCGGCCGAAATGCTCGAAAAAGTTGCCCAAAATTGGACTTTCCGAATGGACCACCTAAGACGCAGCCGCGGTCAACATTTAAATGAAATTATCTTCAAAAAGTAAATGTCATGGACCAATCTAACGTTTCAAATAAAGAACCGATGAGATTTTGCAAATTTTATGCGTTTTTTTTTTTAAAAAAAGTTATCAAGCTCTTAACAAATCACCCTTTACTTACACCACGTACCAAATTTCAACCGGATCGGATGAAATTTGTTACTACAAGAGGCTCCGGAGGTCAACTCTGTGGGATCGGTTTATATGGGTGCTACATATAATTATGGACCAACATGGACCAATTTTTGTTCACTGAAAAAAATATTTACGAGATATTAAAGATTACGCAACCTAAATTTTAGGATGCGAAATTTACAAAATATTAAGGACAAATTTCTTTAAAATAATGAAATTTTAATTAAAATAAAGTTTATAATCTTTGCTTCAAAATTTTTTTCATTAAAAGTTAAAGTCCCATGTCTTTGAACTAAGGCTTATTTTCCTTAAAATAAAGAAACATATTTTTGATTTAAAGAAATTGTCCTTAAACTAACTGAAGCATTTAAATTTTAGATTTAATATAAAAACGCTTCAAAAATAGGCCAAGACTTATTTTGAGGATTTATCGTCTTTGGTTTAAAGTTGTTTTGGAATTAAGAAAATATTTTTTACTTTGAAGTATCCGTTATAATTTGGATTTTTAAAGTGGCATTTGTTTGTAGGTAAGTACCTTTATTAATAAACCGCGAAAAGAGAATGAAAATTTGATAAATGCGATCTGTATCCTAATTTTTATTTTATTGGTCCTACACCCTCATAAAAAATCGCTTCTGTAACATATACTCCCAAACATATTTTGCTTCAAGCATATACATTTTTGGGTATTGCCCAAACATTTATATGTATGATCTCTTCCAATATATAATATGTTTGAAAGCATATTGGTCTAAACAATATATGTTTGGTTAGTCTAAGTTCCAAACATTTTGTATTTTTGCATCCAAATTCAATAATGTTGTCTTCCAAAAAACAATATGTTATTTTGTGAACATATAATATGTTTGGAAGCATTTTGCACCCAAAAATATTATATGCTTAAAAAAATTCTCCCAAACAATATTGTGCTCAAAATTTTATTTATTTATTTATATATTTACAATCATAATGAATTATGAAAATAAACAGGTAATATAGGTGCTAACAACATAGGTTTTCGACCTGAATGCTCAAAATTTTGTTTCTGCCTAATTGTATATTCCCCCACATCTTTCTCACTTCCACGACATTTTTTAGTTCTTAGCACCTTTTTCTGTAATACAAACATTGTAGAAGAAATTATTCAATTTTTTTTTATTTTAATTTTACCTTTTGCCGGACGGGGATTCGAACAGCGGACCACACAGTTTGTAAGGATCAAAGAAGTAGCTGATCAATTGCCCAAGGAAAAATAAAATGTTAATTTTGTAATAACAAGGAACAACCACCAACTTAATTCAATATCGCTCCCTGTTAAATAGCGCTCCAAGCTACTAAACACATATATGTTTATAGGCTATTTCTAAATTAATATATGTTTGCATCCAAACATATTATATTTACAAACATTTTATGTCCCAAACATAATATGTTCTAACATATTAACATATATCCCAAACATGTTATGCTAGTTTATGAACATTATATGCTTGCACTCAAAAATATTGGGTTTATAAATTTGTGTTCCAAACATATAATGTTTATAACCAAACATATGAAAAACAGTCTTTTTCATCCGTGTAGTTTTAAAGCCATATAGGTCGCCAAAAAAATTCTTTATTTTAAAGAATCCGCATCTTTGGCTCGGAATCAATACCAAAATCCTTAAGGGAAGGTCAAAATCTTTGGATCCAAGTAAACTTTTTTTTGAGTGTATTATTAAAGACCTAAATTTTAGGATGCGCAATTTACAAATTACTAAGGACAAATTTATTTAAAATAATGGATGTTTAATTAAGATAAAGTTTATAATCTGTGCTTCAAATTTTTTTTATATTTAATAATAGGACACAAATTTTGGAAATTTACGTTCCTCGGTTAAAGTCGTATATCTTTGAACTAAGTCCAATTTTCCTTAATGTAAAGAAACACATTTTTTTATTTAAAGAAATCGTCCTTAAATTAACTGAAACATTGAATCTTTTAATTTAAGATAGAAGCGCTTCAAATAAAGGCTTAGACTTATTTTGAGCATTTAGCATCTATATTTTTTTGGTATTAAGAAAACATTTTGTACGTTGATGTATCCGTTATAATTTGGATTTTTAAAGTGTCATTTGTTTGTACTTGAATAGCTTTATGAATATAAAGAGAATGAAAATTCGATAAATGGAATCTCTATCGTAATTTGAATTTTATTGATCCTAGATTTAAAGCAACATAGGTCGCTAAAAATGTCTTTATTCTAAAGAACCCGCATCTTTGGCTCGGAATCAATCCTTAAGGAAAAGTCAAAATCTTTGGATCCAAGGAAACTTTTTTTTCAGTGTATGGGTGTAATATCCGAAAGACAATTCCTCATAGACGGTATTCGTCATCTGTAGGTTCCACACTACATAATACTCACTGGTTTTTCCTTAAAAAATCGTAAAACTCGCAGTTGGTATTCTAAAAATTTCCCTAGATTTTTTTTTCGTTTGCTGGTAATCATTTCAATGGTCTCATATCGATTGGGACTGCTAAGACATATTCATATTTTTAGTAAATTCTCATTATCGAGTCACTGTTCAGTGAGGACCAAATCGATACCTGGGACCACAGTAGCCGACATAACCTTCATTAAAATACATAGCCATTCAGCACGGCACTAGACGTCCTTGCAATCTCTAGCAATTGAAAATTCATTCAAAAGCTAAAAGCCCAGTAAAACAAAAGTCATTGTAGGTGGGTGAGAAAATGATGGCCGAGCAAGATGAATGGCCAAATATGAAGAAAAAGAAAATAAATGTATGGATACGTCCACTCAAGCAGACTGCAAATGAATATGTTGCTAGATGATGAGGTACATACGTAGGGATGCTCAATGCCGCTGTTTTAGATTGGCTACGTTTACATAGTACATTAGAGATCTGCGTATTTTCCATACACTCAAAAAAAAGTGAACTCTCTATTTCACTAAAGCCATATTAACTTTATATTAGTTCATAGAATCATTATGTTTGGAAAAAGTTTATTTTAGTCAAATAATTTTTTGCGTATGTTAGTTAAATGAACTAAAAAACGGGAAAAAGTTATACACAAATAAAGCATAAAGATTTCCTAATTTCGTATTTCTTACAAAATAGTTCATTATTTCTTTAAATTTGTAAATTTTACCAAAAATGTGTCCATCGCGAACTTCGTATTTCACTAAAGACATTCTTGCAATTTTGAACTCCAAGATTTGTCTTAAAACTACAAAATTTTCTTTAACTACTGAATAAATTTAGTTATGTCTAATAAATTTTCTTGAATTTGTCGAAAAATATTTACTTATTTTTGCCATATCGGAGTGATGCCAGCGCTTGTAATACCGTTTAGTTAAAATTTCCTAAAAAAGTTCCAAATTTTCTAAAATTAATTAAAAGTTATCTTTCCTGGTGGGTTCACTGTTTTTTCAGTGTAGGTGATTACAGTACCCGAAAGGAAGTACTGCTTGTCCACACATTACAATCTCAGCAGCTATGAACTGAGAACCCCACCAACAGATCAGATTGTGTATTTTATTGTTCTTTAACCGATTCAGCTTCCTACCTTTAATTACAGGAAGTGCTGAAGCAACTTGGCCAACACATTTTAGTTTTTGCATTCATCCTTAGTTGATTACTACGACTAGAGGAAACATGTTTGGAAAAGATCATCGCGCCATACTTCAGTCATCAGACGTTGCTTGGAACGTATGAATGAGAATGTTGTTTTGTTTTGAATTATTTATTCATAAGTGACCGGCATGTATTTGCAAAAATGATGTCCGAGCAAAATAAATTACAAGGTGTTCCAAAAACAATTCTTTTTAGACGCATACCGAGGTCTTTTATCATTGTTTATCACTTCCGGCGAAGTTCTTTCAAACAAGTCTTAGAAAATTTGACCGAATTTGCGACAATTATCAGCGTTTTAAATGGGAAAAATATATTTTTTAGTTGTTGTATAGTTGACCTTTTAGTATAATTATTTGTAGAGTTTGTAAGGCTTGAGGTCATGTACTAATAAAACAAAATAAAATCTTAGTTTTTTTATAGTGTTTTTTATTTTTGTTTTCTTTCCAATATTTCGAACATCGTTGTCCGTCTTCAGGGAAATTCAATTTTGAAACTGGTGGTCCTGTTGTGACTTGCTCGCCACTACGTTTGAATTTACACTAGGTCACAACAGGACCACCAGTTTCAAAATTGAATTTCCCTGAAGACTGGCTTGTGATTCTTTTTCCATCCTCTTTTTTTTATAGCCGCCACCATTGAATGCGCTGTAATAAGCTTTTAACTCATTTATTTCGCACTAAATAAAATACAAATATATATCCTTGATTAGCGTGAAATTCTATTGCGATCTAACGATATTCGTTTGTCTGTCAGTTGTAATAAAGATACATCCTTTAATAATGAAACTATCGCGATGTCTTGTTATCGTGTTTTGTTTATACACTGAAAAAAATATTGACCTATATGGAAGATTATGCAACTTAAATTTTAGGACTCAAAATTTACGCAATGCTAAGGACAAAATTATTTAAAACAATGACATTTTAATTAAAAGAAAGTTTGTAATCCTTGCTTCAAAAATTTTTTTCATTAAATTTAGGACACAAATTTTGAAATTTTGCGATTCTCTGCTGAAGTTGTAGATCTTTGAAGTAAGGCAAATTTTACTTAAAATAAAGAAAAACATTTTTAATTTAAAGAAATCGTCTTTAACTCAACTGACATATTGAATGTTTAAATTTAAGATAAAAACGCTTCAAATATTGGCTAAGACTTATATTAAGGATTTGCATCTTTGGTTTAAAGTATTTTTAGCATTAAGAAAACTGTTTTTACTTTGAAGTACCTGGCATAATTTGGATATTGAAATTGGAATTTGTTTGTAGATAAATACCTATATTGATATATCGCAAAAAGAGAAAAAAATCGATGAATGAGATCTGTATCCAATTTTAATTTTATTGATCCTAGGTTTAATGTCAGGGAGATCCGGAAAAAATATCTTTACTTTAAATAAGCCTCATCTTTGGCTCGGAATCAATACCAAAATCCTTAAGGGAAGGTCAAAATCTTTGGATCCAAGTAACTTTTTTTTGAGTGTATCGGTGCATGGTTGGAATAGCCCCCATATAAGCCGACCGATTTGACTTCCTGAGCATCTACAATTCAATCTTCTGTTTCAAATTTTCTTGAAATTTAAAACTAAGAGGTACTTTAAATACATAAAGATCTAAGCATAAATGAAAAACCATGAAAAACCATGTAAGCACGACTTAAAGTGAATATTGTTTGGGAGTTTCGGATTTTTTTAAAATTTAATGTGGTGAACCGTTTCAAGTTATTCCAATATATGTAGCGGAAGTGCCCTAATTTCAACATAACGGTATATCTCTAAAAGTCGAGCTGAGAGTAAAAAAAAAAATACCAAGTGCAGATTTGGATTCAGCGTCCCAAATTACCTTAAAAACAATATTCAGTTCTTAATCAACAGAACCGTAAAAAACGAACTTATTAAATAAAAACACTTAACCATTAGAAAATGTTATTTTTGTACGCAAATCGTTATTTATATCAATTCAGCAAATCGTGAAAAAAAATCAAAAGGTGTGCACCGATTCTAATGAAATAAAGCTCATTTTATTCGAAATATATTTAACTAACTGTTTCTGGAATAAAACTGTGACTTTTGTCCCATTTTTATTTTTTAGGAATTTTTCAAGAACAATCTAATTTTTTTTTATTAAAAATGAATTTTTTTTCAAAACTTGAACGATATCTCTAAAACTATTTGGAAAAGTGAAAAACAATGTAAAGATGGCTTAAAGAGAATATTGTTAGGGATTATCTGATGTTTTTTTTTTTTAATTTAATATGTTGAACCTTTTTCAATTTATTCCAATATATGTATTGGAAGTGCCTTAATTTTGAACATACACTGAAAAAAATATTGTAGTGAGGTCAAAGATTTCATGTCTTTAAAATACGAATATAAATTTTGCTTAGCATATAAGACGCATTTCTCTAATATAAAGTTTTTTTCTTTGTCCAAAAGTCGATAAACTTTTCACTGAAGTCGTATTGTCCTTATCATTAAGTGATTTCACTTAAAAATGGGTATCATAACATGAAAGAAAAAATGTTTGGGCTAAGGTCAATTTGACTTTAATAATTCAGAAAAATTCTTTAAATTTAATGAAATTGTCTTTAAATTTGTTGTCTTTTTGCATCTTGACTACAAAGCAAAAAATCGTTCAAATATAGGACAAAAACATGTCTTTTATTTTAAAGACGATTTTTACTTGAAACATAGCATAATTTCTACTGAAAGTCGAGTCTTAATTAGGAAAATAAAGTTGTCGTTACCTCATTTTTAAAGGACTTTAATAGCATACGACGAAAAAAAGCTGAAAAAGCGAAAAATTAAAATTTGCTTCCTGGAAACAAGTACACAAAACCCAAATTTAAAAGAGAATTGTGTCTTAAAATTATCCTTACTTGTATTCTCCGCGACTTTGGCTCGGAATCAATACCAACATTTTTAAAGTAAAGACAAAATCTTTGGAACCGGGCATGCTTTTTTTTCAGTGTAGGTTAGGTTAGGAGGCAGCCCGATGTATCAGGCTCACTTAGACTATTCAGTCCATTGTGATACCACATTGGTGAACTTCTCTCTTATCGGCGTTCCACATTGCAGTGGAACCTTTTAGAGAAGCTTTGAAACCCTCAGAAATGTCACCAGCATTACTGAGGTGGGATAATCCACCGCTGAACAACTTTTTGGTGTTTGGTCGAAACTGGATTTGAACCCACGACCCTCTGTATGCAAGGCGGGCATGCTAACCATTGCACCACGGTGGTTTCCACACTACAATCATGTTTAACTATGAATATTCTCAATATTCTTGCTTTAAACACATTTAACATATTAAAGAAAGTACATGTGATTGAAAGATGATTTTCACTGGGAAATTCGTGCAAAGCTACTTGGCTGTAGCTTTGCACGCAAAGCAATCTTGGTAGAAAATTAAATCATTCCCATTTCAAGAGCCGATAAAATGCTGGAACTGATTTTGAACAATATGTAAAATAATTTCGCATTTTTATGTGTTATTTTGAAGATTTAGTGAGGAAGAGCTGTTTGGTGGGGGGGATTGTTTTCTTCAGAAAAATTTGGCATTGGCAATAGCCATGCATGTACTTGTTCTCACATATGTGAATGCATGACGAGATTTTTTTTTAATGGCAGTGAGGTTGGCAGGAGATGTATTCTTGCATTGCTATAAAAGCAATGCAGCCTATTTTACAGATTATTTTATATCCTCACCATAGAGGACATACCACGTTTGTCCTTCTGTTTGGAAGTCATCGAAATATTAGTCTGAGGCAACATAAAGTTCATCGATTTTTGATCGTGGTGAAATTCTAAACTGAGCTGGCCAAGGCCATCTGCTCGTCCTGTTGGTGAAATATGGAATAGACAGAAATTGAAATTTCGTGGAAATATCGGACAATATATAGGAATAGATCCAATTTCAACAAATCTACACATTTGGATTCATATTCATTCATATACGCTATTATTCACGCAATTGCACATGTGGTTTGTAGTACATAATGGGCCCATTGATGGCCACTACACTAACTCAAAATTTTCGTTATTATATCCACCACCACAAAATGGGGATGGGGGTGTAATAAGTTTGTCAGTCCGTTTGTAGCACATCGACATATCGATTTCGACTATATAAAGTACATATATTCTGGATCAGGAAGAAAGACCACAAATACGAGTGCCGAAAATGATGTCTATCGGTCCATGTTTTGCTATAGCCCCCATATAGACCGGGTTTACTTCTTGGGCTTCTGGAAACGGTTGTTTTTATCCAATTTATTTGAAATTTGAAATCTAGACGTTTTTTAAGACCATAATTAGGTTTTTCGAAAATGGTGTTCATCGGTCCATATTTTGGTATAGCCCCCATACAGACTGTTCCCCCGAGTTTACTTCGTGGGCTTCTGGAAACTGTTGTTTATTAGGGCGATAAATAGGTGTTCCGAATATACTGTGTATCGGTACAGATTTTCATATATCTCCCTTATAAGCCCGCCCTCCGATTTGAAGTCTAGATTATGTAGGTTGTTCAGAATCACAATTATTTTTGTTTTTGGCATATCACCCATATATAGACTGATCTCCCGATTTAACTCTTTGGGTTTATATAAACCGTAGTTTTCATCCGATTTGCCTGAAATTGTAACGGATTTAGTTTGTATCGGTCCATTTGGTAAGGCCTCCATATAGATCGATTTCACTTCTTGAGAGTATAGAAAGCGCACTGATCATGAAAATTGCATGAAACTGAAAGTAAAATTTCTAGATTTTACTTAATAATGGGGATAAAAATCTACATATTTTATGTTTCAAATAAAGGGGTTATCTCATAATTATCTTACACACTTACACGAGATGTTTATGATTCCTCTAAAACTCAAACAAAAATGGTTGTTATAAATCCAGAATCTGATCTAGTCTTCCTAGGTAGAATCTTTAAATTTATCTTCGCAATTGAATAGTCTAAGTGAGTTTAATTCAATCAGACTACGATCTGTTTAGGAGACTATCTGTCATTAAACCCTTCTGAAATGCCATATATATTATAAACTACACGGTTTTTCATATGTTTGGGTGTAAAAATTATATGTTTGGAACTCAAGTTTTTTAACACAATATTTGTAAGTGCACGCATATAATGTTCATAATCTGGCATAACATTTTTGGGACATATATGTTAATATGTTAGAACATATTATGTTTGGGGCATAAAATGTTTGTAAATATAATATGCTTACGAGACATATATTAATTTGGAAATAGCCTATAAACATATATGTGCTTCGAAAGAGAGACCTAGAGAGTATGCTGCAAGTAAAATAATGGAAGTAACCAATTGGCGCCTTAAAAATAAAGGGTGATTCTTTTGAGGTTAGGATTTTCATGCATTAGTATTTGACAGATCACGTGGGATTTCAGACATGGTGTCAAAGAGAAAGATGCTCAGTATGCTTTGACATTTCATCATGAATAGACTTACTAACGAGCAACGCTTGCAAATCATTGAATTTTATTACCTAGAAAAGTTGGCAGAAAATCCGCTTTTTTATCGACAAATTTTGTTCAGCGATGAGGCTCATTTCTGGTTGAATGGCTACGTAAATAAGCAAAATTGCCGCATTTGGAGTGAAGAGCAACCAGAAGCCGTTCAAGAACTGCCCATGCATCCCGAAAAATGCACTGTTTGGTGTGGTTTGTACGCTGGTGGAATCATTGGACCGTATTTTTTCAAAGATGCTGTTGGACGCAACGTCACGGTGAATGGCGATCGCTATCGTTCGATGCTAACAAACTTTTTGTTGCCAAAAATGGAAGAACTGAACTTGGTTGACATGTGGTTTCAACAAGATGGCGCTACATGCCACACAGCTCGCGATTCTATGGCCATTTTGAGGGAAAACTTCGGAGAACAATTCATCTCAAGAAATGGACCGGTAAGTTGGCCACCAAGATCATGCGATTTGACGCCTTTAGACTATTTTTTGTGGGGCTACGTCAAGTCTAAAGTCTACAGAAATAAGCCAGCAACTATTCCAGCTTTGGAAGACAACATTTCCGAAGAAATTCGGGCTATTCCGGCCGAAATGCTCGAAAAAGTTGCCCAAAATTGGACTTTCCGAATGGACCACCTAAGACGCAGCCGCGGTCAACATTTAAATGAAATTATCTTCAAAAAGTAAATGTCATGGACCAATCTAACGTTTCAAATAAAGAACCGATGAGATTTTGCAAATTTTAGGCGTTTTTTTTTTTAAAAAGTTATCAAGCTCTTAACAAATCACCCTTTATTTCTACACAAAGAAAATTTCATTAAATTTTTTTACTACCAGGTTTTAATTTTTAATTTCCTTTCTCTGACCACTTGATCTTACTCCTCGGACGTCACGACTTGTTTTGACGCCACAAGAAGGAAAAAAATCGGTGCACACTGAAAAAAATATTGTCGTGAGTCCAAAGATTTCATGTCTTTAAAATACGAATGCGAATTTATTCTTAGTATAGAAGACGCATTTCTCTAATAAAAAGTTTTGTTCCATGTCCAAAAGTCGATCAACTTTTCATTGAAGTTGTTTTGTCCTTATAGTTAGGTGATTCGACTTAAAAGTGGGTATTTTAATATAAAAGAAAATTCCGTTTGACTGAGGTAAATTTGGCTTTAATAATTCTGAAAAATTCTTTAGAGCTAATGAAATCGTCTTTAAAATTTTTCACGTTTTGTATCATCACTACAACACTTTATTTTAAAGTCTTTTTGACTAATTTCTACGTGAAATCGAGGCTGAATTTGGAAATTTAAGTTGCCGGTAAGTCGTTTACAAAAGCTTTAAAAGAACTCGAAGAAAACAAAATTGAAAAAAAAACAAATTTATAAAATAAAATTTGTTTTCTAGAATCAAGTACGTAAAACTCAAATTTAAAAGGGAATTTTGTCTTAAATTTATCCCAACTTTAATTCTAAGCTTCTTTGGCTCGTAATCAATAGAGAAATAATTTGTGTAAAGATAAAATCTTTAGAACCGAACAAGCTTTTTTTCATACATTCACACAAATACATGAAAAGCGGCTCTCAAAAGGGAACACATGTTCATTTTGTTTTTTTTTTTTTTATTCAAATGCATATTCTTTTTGTCACTCTATTTCCTTTTCTCTCTACATACACATCATAAATGCATAGCGCAAAACCATACACACCAACCACCAATTGTTCTCATTTGATGCTCTCGTTGTTTTATGTTGATGTCTTGCGTCAAATCTCATGTTCTCAACTTTTATATCTTTCTCAATAAGATATCTCGCTCGAATAAGATATCGAAACATATATATGTTTACTTGAAATTTCCAAATTAATATAAGTTTAACATAAGTACTGTGTAATATCACTGTCTTATCCTCTCATTTCAATCCTGATGAAATACTGCTGCAAGTTTTGCTGGCATTAGATTAGATTATGCTAAATTATTTAATGACTTAATAGTAGACTAAGATTTGGGCCTTATATTGAGATTTGCATTGGTAGGGCAACTGCTACCCTAAAACTCATCAAGAGATGGTAGAAGGAGCTCAATGACACTTCAGTGTCCAAGGGCTCTCCTATTTTCCTTGTTAGATAAATGGAGAAATATAAGTTTTCTGTTTGTTCACTTTGTGATATACAGGACCGGTACCGGACTAAATCCGGGTTTGTATGGACCAGTCCCAGTTCTGTCAAAATGTATGGAATAAATCATGAATCACTTTACTATGGGTTTGTCATTGACGGGTAAAAATGTACACATAAGGATACGACTTGGACTCATTCCAAAAGACACGTCGTGGGACAATCTTTTCAAATATGTTGAACAATAGATTATTCTAATGGTTATATTTCATTAAAACAATAACTTGATAAATTTTATAAAAATTAAAAAATTATGACAAACTGGAGTATTGGTACCAGTTCTGTAAGAGGTCCTGTATATATCACAATGGACTGAATAGTCTAAGTGAGCCTGAATCTTAATCGGGCTGCCACTTTAACCTAACCTTTAAGAGGTCCTGTAGCGTCATAAAAAAGTTCGAGGTTTTGGAATACTCGAATCTCAGTTAAATTCATAATGAATGAACCATTTCATCTCCATTTTGAGTTTTACGAACAGAAAGATCATAAAAACAAATCATTTCAACATCTTTATCTATTTATTCTTAAAACTCACATTGTAATTAGGATGTATTGCATTTTAAAATAGCATTACGTATATACATTGCTTATATTCTTCTTGTTTGATCGGCTATCTTCCATTTCTACTTTGGTGTGCTTTCGAAGCCAATGAAAGAATTGCTGTGGTTGTTTTCCTTTTTTATATAAACGTCCTGGCAAAGTCAATTGTCCTTCTATCATAGTAATGAACACGAGAAATGCCTTTAATGCTGGTATAGCTTTCTACGACGAGACAGTATTTTATCGCCAAATAAAGTGGAAAAAAGAGAAAAAATACATAGCTCTTAGCCAATTTCATTGGAACTATCAATCACAACGACATATGTTTGTAGGCATTTCTGGATGTTAAAAAAAAGAGCGAATACTAAGGGCTGGAATTAGAGCAGGACACATAGATATATTTTCGAAAGATGACACCCAGTTTATTTTATGTATGGGCTATATACAAGCTTTAGAGATACAAGAAATTGATGAATTAAATCCTTAGCTTAGTCTCATGGGGACGTTGAGTGATTTATGCAAACACGTCAAGCGCGGTCAAACTAATTTTCGTTATATGGTCCAATAAAATTACCGCTCGAATGGTTTCTTACCTTGCATATTGTAGTATTTGGTACGAAGAAAACAAGTTAAATGAGTAATAAAACAAAATTAGGATAAAAATTAAAGAAGAATAGGAAGGCGAGTTCTATAAGGTTTTGTGTTGAACAAAGTAACTGTAGTAGGTATTTTCAAAACTAGTTTTCATTGCATTTCAATTAAAAGAACATGGTCACATTCCAAAATGCTGTGATTATTGAAAAAAACTCTATTTATCCTAGTTAAAGGAGCGTGGTTACCATGCCATGATCTTAAAGAAAATATTTTTTGTTTCAATTAAAAGGGCATGGCCACCGTCTAGAATGCTATGATCTTTATAAAAATATGAAATGAAAAAAGGACGCTATTTGAGAATAAAAACAAGTTTATACCTATTGTCTAAAATCTCTTAGGTTAGGTTTGGTGAGGTGGCAGCCCGATGTATCAGGTTCACTTAGACTATTCCGTCTATTGTGATACCACATTGGTGAACTTCTCTGTTATCACTGAGTGCTGCCCGATTCCATGTTAAGCTCAATGACAAGGGACCTACTTTTTATAGCCGAGTCCGAACGCCGTTCCACATTGCAGTGAAACCACTTAGAGAAGCTTTGAAACACTCAGAAATGTCACCAGCATTACTGAGGTGGGATAATGCACCGCTGAAGAACTTTTTGGTGTTAGGTCGAAGCAGGAATCGAACCCACGACCTTGTGTATGCAAGGCGGGCATGCTAACCATTGCACCACGGTAGCTCTAAAATCTCTTAAATGCTCACCAACTCGGAGCAGTGGTGACATTTTCAACATTAGATTATAGATTTGTAAGAATTTTTTGTCAAATAGGATGACATTTGAGGCTCTCATGTTCTTTACATGACAAATAGGGAGATCAAGATATCAAATAACGAAATCAAAAAGTAATCATCTTACCATAGCTGCTTTTGGGCTTAGATATCTCTAGATTTCAAATTTCAACCCAATGGGATGAAAATACCGGCTTTCAAGAAGTCAAATCGGAAAGTCGGTCTATATAGCGGATATACCGAAATATTGACCGATATAAACTAGAGGTGTGCACGTGAGTAATATTATGCTCACGCACACTCACGCTCGATATTTTTTGGTAGGACTCACGCTCACGAAAGAAAATTTGTACTCACGCACACTCACGCACGAAAATCTTTTAAATGTCGTGACTCACGAATAATTTTATGAGTAATTTACCAATAGAACCTGAGTATAATTAAAATCGAGAACTTTATAAAACTCTTAATACCCAGGATGTCACTAAAATTATAAATGAATTCAACTCGTAAGCATTTTATGTTCGTAAGCGGTATTATTTTCGTGAGCGTGTTTTTCCGAAATTCATTACTCACGCACACTCACGAAGATATTATTTTCGTGACTCACGCACGACATTTGGTTGATTAATCACGCTCACGCACACTCACGCCGTTGCCGTCAGCGTGAGTCACGACAATTTCGTGTCACGTGCACACCTATATTATATACATAGCTGAATAGTCCTTGAAATACATCCAGATTTCCAAGTTCAGGTAAATCGGATGAAAATAGTGACTTCAACGTCCTCAAGAACTCGAATCAAATCGCAATTTCAAGCAAATACGATTAAATAGCGGTGTGTAGATACACAAAAAGTTATGTAGAGGGATCCGTTTAAATGGCCCGATCATCGATCTTGACCTTGACGAGTTTATGCACCCTCAAAAAAATCGCTTCTCTACACAGAGAATACATATTGGTTGTGATGACCGAATTTATTGCCAACCTCCTTTTGGCAGTTGCAGCAACTATCTGCTGGCAGTTGTGATACCCGATAAATTCGGTCAACTCAATCGAATTATGGGAAATCCAACCAATGCCATATATGGAGTTGGTTGTACTAGACGATGCAATTGGTCGTTACTCCCTTCTTATTTGGTTGTATC
Organism: Haematobia irritans; assembly: GCF_050003625.1. Lineage (NCBI taxonomy): Eukaryota > Metazoa > Arthropoda > Insecta > Diptera > Muscidae > Haematobia > Haematobia irritans. Next base: position 95,730,328 of record NC_134397.1, on the reverse strand, counting down.
ACCCAACTTTATTAGCACCTTAACCGAATTGGAAATAAATTTTTCCTCAAAATATTGCATTTTACATTTTTAAATGATAGAAAGGTACATAAAATCACACTATACCTAAATACAATACATTGATAACAATTAAACAAAAATTGTCACCTTTAAAAGTACGCGCCAGCTTGGATTGTTGAATTGACAGGCAATGGGAGTTAAATCTCTGGGACTCTTAGTACATTAGTACTTATAAATGGAGTCCAAACTGAGCACACAGCATACAAATGGGTCAACATAGCTTACCCAAAAACACAACAAATTAAATTAGAAAATTAGTGTGGAGTTTTAAAAATTTAATAAGAATCTACTCTACATGGTCACTTCCTTTGGGGTTTCATAAATAAAATAAAGACGTGGAGATGGCTTTTTCCATTAGAGGCCCTTTAACGTCATTGCATGCGCACTGTTTATCTGACTCGTAGCATTGAGAATCCTGACGATTGCGCGAGTAGTTCGTGAAAATATTTGACAGACAGTCCACCGAGGATTTAAATAAACTTAGAAACTGCTGAAAAATATTCAGTTTTCATTGATAATAACAATATTGACATTTAAAAACTTTTCCAACGGAATTCGGCTGTGACTATCAATTTATAAGGTAGGTTGTGCGTATCGAATTCGATCAAAATTTTTCAAGAGAGAGGGAATTAGTTCAGACAACCATTTGACTTGTATTTCAAACAACAATCTATAATAATAAACTCCAAAAGGTAGAAGGAACCAAATAATGGTTGTAAATAAAGTAAATAGATTGACAGAACTGTGATTTCATTCCAATTGCAGAATTTTCATTACAACAATCGATTTTCAACCATTATCTTCTCTGTGTGTAACATATGTTCCAAACATATGTTAGAGGAACCACATATATTATTGGATATTGCCGAAACATGATTATGTTTGTTTTATGTGAGCACATTATATGTTTGGAAGCATTTTGAGCTCAAAAATATTATATGCTTGGAAGAATTTTCTCCCAAAGAATTGCATATTCCCTCACATCTTTCTCACTTCCACTAGGTTTTTTAGTTCGTAGCACCTTTTTCTATAATACAAACAATGTTGAAGAAATTATACGATTTTATAAATTTGTTAAATTTTACATTTCGCCTGCACACAGAAAACAAATTTGTTGTGGCAACCAATTTTTTTGCCAACCAAATTATTTGGTTCCGTCTACTATTAGAATTTAACCTACATTATTTGTTACTACAACCAATTGAAATTGGGTATCACAACCATTCCATTTTGTTGTTAGTTAGGACAACCAACAATTGTCTGGCATAGCAGTTTGTTAGATTATTGGAACAACTAATATTTTACAATTTACTTTACACCAAAAATTAAATGCAATAAATTTTTCGTTAATATATTTATTGTTTATTTGCAACTAATTATATAATTCTTGAAATAAATTTACCCACGGTTTGTACCCTGTACCACTCTTTGGTCAGACGATAATAATTTCAATTTGCGTGCCTACTCTAATTATTAGTTCTTGATTCCAGGTTGTATTCACTCATCGGTTTTGATTCACATCCTGAGTTGACTGACTTTAGCTGGCCGTATATTTGTTTCTCGTAAGACAGAAGTCGCATTTCTCCATCTATTCTAATGAAGTTCGGAACAAGGATCCAATTTTGGGGTTGTTCCTATAACTAAGAACCATGAACATTTCATAACAATTTCTCCCGTCGAACACTTACCTGTATTGTCATTTGCAAATATTTGTGTTTTCTAGAATAATTTGCTCCAACTAAAGAAAGTGGTCTTGTTGACTGTTCCTATTATCAAATTTCGGTTTTTTACCGGCCATTACATGATGGGTGAACTGAAATTCAATAATTTGTTCATATTACAGACGTTTTGAATAATTCTTTTACCTTGCCTTTATTGGTGTCCGAACTTGAGGTACGAAAGCGTTAATCATCTTGGCGTTGCTTAAAAGTTGGACTCTCTCACAAAGTCAGAGTTAGGCTGTTTGGCTTTAACACTAACTTTTTGATGAGCATTACCTTTGGTATAGGAAGGACCATCTAACGAATTGCCCTTCAATCCTTTTAATAAAGTTGGTCATAACTGTGCGCAAGCTCCTGGATTTTCCCAACTTTCTCAAGCAATAAACTATTGGGAATTTTCCTTGCCTTCAATAAATATTCGAGACATGACACTTTTTCCAAATAAATGTTGCAGCAACACTAACAACTACCAAATTTGTTATCACAACCAATTTTTTTATAGTACAAACTTTCTGTCGGTTTCCGAGACAATTTTAAAAAATAAATCTGGTAACACAACAGTACGGAACAGAATGAAAGTTGATTTTCAGTAATAGATTTATAACGACTAATATTTGGTCGTGAGTACTAGGATTTGATTGTATTGATATTTTATTGGTTATACCAAATATTAAATAAAAGAAATAACTGACATATGGTTCATACAACTAAAACTAATGGGCCTCAACTATCTTTTTATTGTCGTGATCGAATTTCAACCAAACCTTTCTCTGGGTGTGGACAGAGAATCGAGGACCATACAGTTTGTAAGCCAACACACTATCCAATGGGCTTCGTAGCTGTTATTGTCTTCAGTAGACAATTATCGTTATAAGTTATATTTATATAGCATAGTTTGCGGCGCACACGAGCCGATGCAAACAAAACATTATTTAACAGAAACATACATTTGTTGGCCACGTGGAGCAATGGTTAGCATGTCCGCCTTGCAAGCAAATGGTTCTGGGTTCAATCCCTGCTCCGACCGAACTTTTTTATATTTATTTTTACATATATTCCAAAAATATGTTCGACATTACATATTACTATATTAAATTTTAACAATGAAACGTCGAATCTTTAATAGACCATATTTACAGTCAGAAAAGAACAGTGCTTGATATAAACGAAATGGACTAAGCTTTTTTTAGAATATTATTATTTTTATTGCAAAAATAACACTTTTGTAACAACAAATGTCTTTGGTATAAAAGTTTGAAATTTTCAAAGAAATTAAAAAAAAAAAAAACTAACAAAAGAAAAACGTGAAGTCGAGTAAATATAAATAGTTTTACAATATACTATACAATTCCGGGGTATAATACTGGAATGGAATGTACGGTTAATATGATGCTCCCAGAATCCTAAAAAGAAAGTTTGAGTTACAAATGGTTTATTGTGGGTGGCAGCGGCTTACCCTTTTGATTGTCTAATATAGTCAGCAAAAAAAAAAAGTTGTACACCAACCAATGTGAAATAAATTGCGAAACGCTATGGAAAGTACACGCAAAGAAAAAAAAACGTTTGGATAACGTGTACCGAAAACGTTTTTCTTTTGTTAGAGTTTTTTGAATTTCTTCGAAACTTTTATCACCAAAAAAATTCGTTTGTTACAAAATTTTTATTTTTTCAATAAAAAAAAATATTTTTGAACCAACAACACAGTCCATTTCGTTTATATCAAGCACTGTTCTTTTCTGACTTTAAATCTTTAATAAGACACATTTTACAGTTCATAGTAAAAATTTGATATAGTAGTACGTAATGTTGAACATCTTTTCGGAATCTTTCGAACATATTTGGAATATATGTAAAAAAAAAAAACAAAAAAAAAACTTTTTTTTTTGCATGCAAGACGGACCCTTGGCATGCAAGACGGACGTAGCAACGGCTCCACGGTGCCCAACTAAATGTTTGTTTCTGATAAATAAAGTTTGATTAATCGGCTCGTGGGCGCCGCAAGCTATGCTATACTAACATAACTTATATGGATAGGTAGCTATTGATGACAATAACAGCTACGTAGCTCAGTGGATAGTGTACTGGCTTACCAATTGCATGGTCCGTGGTTCGATTCTCCGTCCAGGCGAAAGGTAAAATTTTAAAAATTTATAAAATCGTATAATTTCTTCTTCTAAAAACCCTCGTGGAAGTGAGAAAGGTGTGAGGGAAAATGCAATTAGCCAGAAAAGATTGTTTTTTGAGTTAGTTTTATGAAATTGTTTTTACATCCTGGAAAAGAGTAAACGTTTATCACAAACAGTATATACTTTTCTTCCAAATAAACTTCCTGACAGCGAAAAGCAAATTAGAAACGAACTTTGTTTGTCTAAAATTTCGTTTGGGAGGAAAGAATTATTTTTTGCGTGTATCAAGTAAAGATATAAGTATCAAGAAAATATATATATATATATATATATATATATATATATATATATATATATATATATATATATATATATATATATATATATATATATATATATATATATATATATATATATATATATATATATATATATATATATATATATATATATATATATATATATATATATATATATATATATATATATATATATATATATATATATATTCCTCCAAGAATTATGGGGTTTTCAACACCATTTGCATGCCGTCTCATTTTTGCCTATAGCTGAGTACTATGTTTAGTTTTCAAGCTGAAAACCAGCTTGTTTTCACAGTTACTTTTTTTAATTAACTAATTTAGGAATATACACAAAATATATAATTTACACATTCTGAAGAATAATTTGGCTGAATCTTCCCAAAAAATGGGTCTGGAAGATGGATTTGTGTTTGTCGAAGATAATGACTCCAAGCATTTGACCCATTTTCTTAAAGAATACATGATATACAACACCAAAAAAGTATTACCTCACCTCTGCAGAACCCAGACATGAATTTAGTTGAACACATTTGGAAATATATGAAGACAAAGCTTAAGAACATTAACATGTTTTGCAAAGAAACTCTCAAAAACGTCCTTATGGGTATATGGAGCTCAATTCCCGTAAATTTGACGAAAATCCTAGCCCACTTAATGCCAAAGATACTTTAGGCTGTAACGAACGCTAATAGATAACATGCAAAATATTAAAAACTTGTCATATTTAGTATTTAAACCAAAAAATTTCATTTAATTTTGGTGTACAAGTTTTTATTTTGCTATGCGAAATTAACGATTTTTTGTTTTTGTTATTTTTTTCATCAAAACCGACATCAATCCGAATTAGGTTTCTTCTTGTTTTGTAGCTGTGATCTCAAGCTTTAAGGTATAATACACATATATTTACTTGATACTTTCCATAGCGTTTCACAATTTATTTCATATCTTTTGTTTTGCTGACTGTATGTCTGCATCGAATACCTTTTCACTACATGTATGCAATTCGCTGTCGAATATGGTACATACACACTCTTTCTCTCAGAGCGCAAGTAGTGAAGTGAGGAGAACACTTGCTTATCCAATACTAACATGTACTTATCCGAAACTATATGAGTTCCGAAAAAAAGGAACAATAAAAATGTAAGTACTTGAGAAATAGTACAAGATGCATTCTGTTCACTTCACGTGGTACCAAAAGTATTTCTCAGTTATGTATAAAGCAACACTTTCCATTGTAATTAACCATAGATATGTATGTATGTCACATATTTCATATATCTACGTATGCCACACACTTACCTTAACGTTAGCCTTTCTCTTTAATTAACCGAAAACATATAGAATGTAGAATAACTGTTCTTTCTATTTCTTAAACTGCATGTTGTACATGTAGTACTCTATGCAGTTTTGTTCTCACATGTACTCGACGTGATCACTCTGAGTACACTTCAATAAGAGCGAAAGAGGAACATGTGTTTGTTGGTAGTGAAGACATCAGAGTAGCAACAAGAAGTGACTCGTAGCTTTTGGTGTTCATCAAAATGTGTACCAATTGTTTTGTGACTCTCTTAAATAGATGTACTCATGTAGCAAGTACACGTGTACTCTGCATATAGAAATAGAATTGTGCAGACCTCTATTGTCTATGCACAAGTGAAGTTTACAAGTCAAACCAAGATTTCCAACGGGTCAGACATTGTTATTTAGAACAAAGCAACAATTAATTTTATCCAGAAGATGAAAAGGACAAATATGTTAAAGTTCATTGAGTGAAAGTTTTTGCACGTGAAGCGGGGATAATTTCATTAATTTTAAAGAAAATAAACTTTTTAAATTGTTGCTTTGGATCATTCCCCACCAAGTTATAATACAATTTGCTAAAAAAGATATAATGTTATTCTACTTTTAGAGAATCGAGTTTTGCCGCTAAACTGAAAAATATTTTTTTTAATGCCCTTTCGTTATTTTTTTTACGAGATCCCTTTGTAATTTGTATATATTTTCTACTGTTTTTTTTTTAACTTCCTTTGTCTGAATATTTTGACTTACTCGTCGTACGTTCCGATTTCTTTTGACGACCCAAGAAACAAAATTGTGCCCATAATGCCAACACGATAAACAAAACACATGTCCACAAATACAGAAAATACTGTTCTCATGGCAAAAACAAATGCTGTTTTTTTTCTAATGTCTATTCTCTTGGTTCCGAATATCTATTCTCTTTACTCATATACTCATATTAATATTCAAATATAATAATATTTAGACTTAAACATATCAAATTTTTGGCGAAGCCTTGAACTCATAAAACATTTTTCCGAAACAACATACAAGGACAGAAATTACACTCTTTTGATCCTCTCAATTTGTTATGTTGATATCTTTCGTCAACCCTCCCAGTTTCCATCTCTATTTCTTTCTCTGCCGCTCTCTGAATAAAATATCACAACATATATATGTTCCTCGAAATTTATAAATTTATATATGTCCCAATCATAATATATTCTAACATATGAACATATGTGTCCCAAACATTTAATGCTTGTTTAGGAACATTACATTTTTGCACTTAAATATAAAATATAAAAAAAATATAAATATAAAATAAAATAAAAAAAAAAAAAAATAAAAAATTCTGCCCGAAACACATTTTGTTTATATCGAAACATGTGAAAACACACATTTTTCTAATTGTGTGCGAAATTTCAATATACAACAGATAAAAAGACGGACATAATTAGATCGTCTTGGAATTTCATCCTGATTAAGAATTTGTACACGTTATACTGTCGGAAATAGATATCTCGATATTATTGCACCCTTATCCTATGTAATTCCTTGTTTACTTGTGTTTATAATATTTTGACAGCTTCAAACACTATTTCGGCTTACTACAACAATAAATTATCTCTCCAAATTTACGCATCGTCCTCCTTAAATGCACACCCTAAAAAAATCGCTCCTTTAACATATACTCAAAAACACATTTTGCTTCAATCAATTAAATTTTTGTGTATTGTCCAAACATTTATATTTGTGATTTCTTCTAATATATAATATGTTTGAGTAGCTCAAGTTCGAAGCATTTTGTATTATTCGATCCAAATGAAATAATGTTGTTTTGCCAAAATATATAATAAAATATTTGTATGTTCTCTAAGTCCCAAAGATATTTGGTTTGTCGTCCAAATATAATAATTTGTATCTTTAGTTTATTAGCAAGAATGTGTTTCTATAGAAGAAAGTACGTCTTTGGATCATAATTTCACTCAAGCATATTATTTTTACGTGGTACCGTATAAATTCTTAATGATAAATAAGTTTTGTTTCCATTTGAATACTATTTTGTTTGAATTCCTGAAATAATTCTTTCAGTTATAAGTACCAAAACGTATTCGGTCTATGAACTTTAATAACAAATTTCAATCACTTCTAGGCAGTACGTAGCGCAGCTCTTAGCTGCAAAGATGACTTTAATAATAAATATATGGGGAGTACTATTTTCCTAAATTGGAAATGAATAATCCAATGCATGAAATTTAAAATGACCTATTAATGTAACCCCAATAGGAGTACATTGATTGTGGAAAACAAGTGTACTACCTACATTAAGGATTAATAAATGCTAGAGAAACAAATTGAATTCCTTGATGTTAGTAGTTAAGAACAAGTATATACAGCAGTAAGTTCGGCCGGGCCGAATCTTAAATACCCTCCACCATGAACCAAATATTAGGGTTTCCTTTGAAATTTCAGAAGGGCTTGAGGACTTGAGGACACTTCCCGAAGATAAATTTAAAGATTTCACCTATCAGGACTATATCAAATTCTGGATTAATAAGAACCATTTTTAGTTTTAGAGGAATCATTAACATCTCTTGTAAGTGTGCAAGAAAATTATAAAATAACGTCTTGATTTGAAATCTTAAATCTGTAGAAGTAAAATCTGGAAATTTTACATTGAGTTTCAAGCAATTTTCATGATCAGTGCGCCTTCTACACCCTCAAGAAGTGAAGTCGGTCTATATGGAGGCATTACCAAATGGACCGATAAAAACTTAATCCGATACACGTTTTTGTGAGCCTAAAATACGAGAATATTTACAATTTCAGGCAAATCAGATAAGAACTAGAAACCCGAGGAGATAGGATAAAAACTTCGGATTCTAGAAGCCCAAGAAGTAAAATCGGGAAATCGGTCTATATGGGGGCTATACCAAAATATGGACCGATACTCACCATTTTTGGCACACCTCTTTATGGTCCTAAAATACCTCTAGATTTCCAATTTCAGACAAATTGGATAAAAACTACGGTTTCTATAAGCCCAAGACCCCAAACCGGGAGGTCATTTTATATGGGGACCATACCAAAACATGGACCGATACTCACAATTTTTGGCACACGTATTTGTGGTCCTGTAATACCTCTAGATTTCCAATTTCAGGTAAATTGAATAAAAACTGCGGTTTCTATAAGCCCAAGAAGTAAAATCGGGAGATCGTTCTATATGGGGAGTATACCAAAATATGGACCAATACTCACAATTTTTGACACACGTATTTGTGGTCCTACAATACCTCTAGATTTCCAATTTCAGGTAAATTGAATAAAAACTGCGGTTTCTATAAGCCCAAGAAGTAAAATCGGGAGATCGGTCTATATGGGGGCTATACCAAAATATGGACCGATACTCACAATTTTTGGCACACGTATTTGTGGTCCTACAATACCTCTAGATTTCCAATTTCAGGTAAATTGAATAAAAACTGCGGTTTCTATAAGCCCAAGAAGTAATATCGGGAGATCGGTCTATATGGGGGCTATACCAAACATGGACCGATACTCACCATTTTTGGGACACCTCTTTATGGTCATAAAATACCTTTAGATTTCAAATTTCAGGCAAATTGGATAAAAACTACGATTTCTATAAGCCCAAGACCCCAAATCGGGAGGTCGTTTTATATGGGGACCATTCCAAAACATGGACCGATACTCACAATTTTTGGAACAAATATTTGTGGTCCTGTAATACCTCTAGATTTCCAATTTCAGGTAAATTGAATAAAAACTGCGGTTTCTATAAGCCCAAGAATTAAAATCGGGAGATCGGTCTATATGGGGGCTATACCATAACATGGACCGATACTCACCATTTTTGGCACACCTCTTTATGGTCATAAAATACCTCTAGATTTCAAATTTCAGGCAAATTGGATAAAAACTACGATTTCTATAAGCCCAAGACCCCAAATCGGGAGGTCGGTTTATATGGGGACTATACCAAAACCTGGACCGATATAGCCCATCTTCGAACTTGACCTGCCTGCAGACAAAAGACGAGTTTGTGCAAAATTTCAGCACGATTGCTTCATTATTGAAGACTGTAGCGTGATTACAACAGACAGACAGACAGACGGACATCGTTATATCGTCTTAAAATTTCTCCCTGATCAAGAATATATATACTTTATATAGACGGAAATCGATATTTCGATGTGTTACAAACGGAATGACAAACTTATTATACCCCCGTCACCATTCTATGGTGGTGGGTATAAAAATTGATGATGTTATATTTAATTTTAATGAAGAAGAAATGTGTCGTATGTTGTTTCGCTGCAAGTAATTCTGTTATGTATAACTTTCACAAATATTTCTAGTAGACCAAAAGAAATGATATCGATCACAAACTGAACATACACCAGAAAAATATCACCAATTAAAAAGTTTGTTGAAGTTGAAAACGAATTCGTTAAAAAATATTTACGAAAGACTATTACATCATTTTATCGTCATTTTATTTTCCAACTAATGACTAACTAAACTTTTATCACATTTCTGTTTCAGGTAAAAAAATTTAACACATTAATCATTGAAATACGTTGGAATCATAGCTTTATTACGATCTATCGAAAATATTGTTCCTGAAACCTAAGGTATTTATTGTTTATAACTACACTGAAAAAAACTATTGAGCTAATATCAAATATAAAGCAACCTCAAGTTGATGCCCCATAACATAAACAGCATTAGAGATAACTTTCCTTAAAATAAATAAATTTTAATTAAGTTCAGCATCTTTGCTTTAACTTTCTTCTCATTACAAATCAGTTACTCAGATTTGAAATTTGCTTCTTTCCGTTAAAATCGTCTGTCAATTTCCGAGTTAATTTTAAGAGATTTCTTTAAATCAAAAGGGATTTTCTTTGGTTCAAGGAATATTTGCCGTACTCCAAAGTCATATTAGTTAAATGGAGGGACGCAAAGATTCGCGTTCTATTTCTTGAAAAATTAACTGATTCAATTTTTTCTATGTCTATTTTTTGGTTAACTGATTTTTTTTTTTTAAATTTCAATTAAAGCTGTAAAATATTATATAGAGATATCGTGAACCTGTTAATTCACAATTTCGTTGAAAATGTGTCATCCCATTAACATGGAGGCAATTCTGATTCACTTTCTTGATCTTGATTGCATTTCCTTAAGGTTGTCATTTACTATGTCAGCAACTTTTCTGCTTGAACACCAAATGCGATATTCATTTTCTGTATTAAAGAAACTCTCCGTTTCTTTAGGACCAATTTAACATGGACTACAGAAGCCAACATAGATAGTCCTCCGATGTTGACTACCTTCACATCACATTTCTCCACCCGTTGCTTCTTAGTTCTAAGCCCACATTCCGATAATGTACTTCCATTTACTGAAATAGTTCCTTTTTCACTCCCTGAGCATTTTCGTTTTTTGGCCTAAAATATTTACAGACATGTCGCTTAGTTGGTTTAGTGCTTCATTTTTTCTTGCCTATTTCCCATTTAAAGGCAGTTTTGCCATTTACATGTTAACATGGCCATATTACGAGTTTGTGCCATGATGTCTCTCTCTCTATTTCCCATTCCTTTTCCAGAATTAGTAAGCAGTTTTGAGTATATGTATGTTGTCTTAAGGTGGGCCGGAAAAATATATATAGATGTTAGCATCTGAAGGGAGCCTCCCTGGTGCAGTGGTTAGCATGCCCGCCTTGCATACACAAAGTCGTGGGTTCGATGCCTGCTTCGACCGTACTCCAAAAAGTTCTCCAGCGGTGGATTATCCCCTCTCAGTAATGCTGGTGACATTTCTGAGTGTTTCAAAGCTTCTTTAAGTGGTTTCACAGCAATGTGTAACGCCGTTCGGACTCGGCTATAAAAAGGAGGTCCCTTGTTATTGAGCTTAACATTCAACGATAAGAGAGAAGTTCACCACTGTGGTATCACAATGGACTGAATAGTCTACGTGAGCCTGATATATCGGGATGCCTAGCATCTGATGTTTAAACATGATTTTCAGTTTTCCTTATTGGTGAAAATCTGTTGGCAGGAAAACGATTTATAATGAACTTTAGGTTTAGGTCAGCCTCCGTTTCAGTACGTTTAAATTTATTTGAATTAGACAGTTATCGTCTTGAAAATTCGATACTTTTTAAAAATCTTGAAAAACCTATTTAAGCATTTAGAACAGGACGTCGTTTTAATTCAATCATTGAAATATGCTATCAAATCATTGAAACGAACGTATGCACGATACCTATTTTTTGGGCAAATTTGTGAAAAAATTATAAAAGATCAAGAGGTTTCGGACGAAATCACACTGAAAAAAATCTTCTCGTGAGGCCAAAGGTTCCTTGTCCTTAAAATACGAATGCGTTTTTTGCTTACCATAGAAAACGTATTTCTCTCATATAAAGTTTTTTTCCTTATCCAAAAGTCGATAAACCTTTCAATGATGTCGTTTTTGGATTAAGTTAATAAAGTTTAATTAATTCGACATAAAAATCTTTAGATGAAAGAAAATTTTGTTTGACTAAGAACAACGTGGCTTTAATAATTCAAAATTAATGACATTGTCTTTAAATTATAAGTAGGGGCCTGTTCGAAATCGAACCTTTTTACTATGGTGAGATATCAATTTACTATGGTGAAAAACAATTGCTAAGCAGGTGTACACATTTCTTTAACAAATAAAACTACTTTTGTTTTGTTTGGTATAATCAAAATATGCCAAGCCTAGTGATCTCGTAAATGTTAAGAATTTTCAACAAATGTCAAATTTCTTAATAGCACCCGGGCTAGTGAAATTATACTCACCTCTATTTAATTTTTACCAATGCTAGTACTCGTAAAAAGTTTCGGTTACGAACAGGCCCTGTGTATGTCTTTTTGCATATTGACTACAAAGCCAAACAGCGTTAAAAAATATGACATGTGATCACCCCAAAAAATGTTTCAAGAGCAAAATGTTATTTTTGGATGGACAGCATGGAACGTGTTTGTCGAAACCATGTTATTTTCTCTTGATGATCATATTCTTTCTCTGCGTTCGAATTTCGAAATTTAAGGTGTCGTAAAACGTTTTAAAGGACTATAACGAAAAACGAATATATTCAAATTTGTTTCCTAGTATCATCTACGCAAAACTCAAATCTAAAAGATTATTTTGTCTCAAATAGTTCCTTATGTTAGATTAGATTAGTTTAGGTACAGTGGCAGCCCGACAATTCAGGCTCACTTATGCTATGGTCACACTGGACAAATATTTGACAGAAATCAAACAAGAATCAGTCGCCACAGCCAAACCAGGGGACATTTTTAGCTCATATTGGATATATAACATCATGGTAGGATTATTTTTCAAAAACCGTATCTAGATATTTGAAAAATGGTTCTGGAAAAATGTTTGACACTTATTTTGGTCAAATATTTGCCTAGTGTGACCATAGCCTTAGACTCTTCAGCCCATTGTAACACAACAGTGGTGGACTTCTCTCGTGTCACTGAGTGCTGCCCGATTCTACGTTAAGCTCAATGGCATGAGACTTTCCTATTTATAGCCGTGTCTGAACGACGTTCCACACTGCGGTGAAACCACTTAGAGGAAGCCTTGAAACACTCAGTAATGTCACCAACGTTACTGAAAATGGATAATCCACCCTTAAAAACTTGTTGGTGTTTGGTCGAAACTGGGGTTGACGTGCTAGCCATTGCACCACGCTATCCCTACTTGAATTCTCCCCTTCTTTGGTTCGGAATAAATATCAAAATCATTAGTAGAAAGACAATATCTTTGGAACCGGGCAAGCTTTCTTTTAAATGATCCATATTTGTCTTCGAAAGGTTCCTGATGTTAGAGAAGGAACATGATCTCCTCAAACATGTTTCAAGAGCACCATGTTACTTTTTCACAGCGACCATGTAGCATTCTTGTCGCAAAAATATTCTTTTCTCGTCAAACATAACATGCTTTCCGAGAAAAGAACATGGTTTCGACAAACATGCTACATGTTTTCCGTGAAAAAGTAACATGTTGTTCTTGGAACATGGTAGGGGTGCTCATATCCTTCTCTGCGTGTACATATATATTTATATTATCCAATATAAAATTTTATTTTATTTATTTATTTTATAAAATTTTATTCTTTTTGGTAGTGATACAAACAAATGAGATTAAAATTGTAGCTTAAAATCTGCAGTTGACTTCTCTCCATTAATAAGTATTTCTCGCCCGACAGTGATGTTCCTGAAATGAAACCCAGCAAGAATTAGTTAGAGTTAATCTGGGAATGAAATTTTTAATTTGGCAACTAAGCTAAATTTGGTTCACTTTGAACCCAAAAAGTACATTCATTCGTACAGGTGCAAAAAGTAATTTTTCATCTCTGAAATATGTTTGCAATTTAATAAAATTGAAGGTATTGCCGATTATGGTTAGACAAGTGGGTTCCTATTAGGATTTCTGCTTCTTAGATTTCGATCCACCCTATACGTTTCTGTATGAGTGAGAGTGTATGCTATATTAACGTTTCTATCGTTCTTTGTGCTTTGAATTTTTTGCTTTCAGACGAATATTCCTTTAGTCTCGATTATAAGCGTGTGCACACATACTGACATGTCACGGCACTCACACATACACATTTTAAATGCGGATATTTATTGATTTTAAGGTGACCAGATAGAAATAACCTTACAAGTGTTAGTTAGAATAACTTCTCCCAGATCATATTAATTTGTTTTAATTGTGACACAAAATTTGGCAAGGTAACCTATTGCGAGTATTAAGAGATTAGATTTGATTTTATTGATAACAATACTGTAGCATGTATGTATTATTTTATTGATATACAATTATTTAATAATAAATCTAAAGATTTTGACATAACATTCCTATGTGGGTCGAATTGGCAATAGTTTACAAAATAATACTTCTTACATCAGATGAATTGTAGAATTTTAGTTAAATTCATTAAATATCAGATTTCTATGTCTAAAGCAGTTAGATAGATAATGAAAGGGGCTATCGTAATTCTTTCATTCAAAATTTCTAAAAATTCATCAATTGTAAGGACCCTTCTGCCAAACCTCTTAATTCTCTCATGCGTGAAAATCGGACATTCTGCAATAAAATGGTAGGTATTCTCTGGCTCATCGTACAGAGTCCAGCTCCTTGACTACTGAAAGCTCCAGCATTAATATTACGCAAACCTCCTCTCGCTCCAAATATTAAACCAATTTCGCCTGTGAATTCCCATGTGCAAAATATGGGGGAAAATCGAAGCTGACGTTTGAATTACAGTCGTGGAATTGTTAGAATCTTGCCATGGATACATTTTCGCAACGTTCCAAAGAAAAAAAGACTAAGGAAAAAATCATTGAGACTTCCTTCAAATCGCTCTTACACAAAAATTCCTGACGTGAAGAAGACATGGCCAGTACTTTGTTAATGTATAAGAGATGCAATCTCAACTTTTCACAAACAAAGGGAAAACCTGATTCCAAGTGGATCATGTAGTTAGGTGTGTTATTAGGTAAGTACAAATCGCTCAAAACACCAGACTTGGGCCCCATAGTTTACGTTAAATTAGCTTAAAGTGGCAGCCCGATTAAGTTTCAGGCTCACTTAGACTATTCAGTCCATTGTGATACCACATTAACTAAAACTACCTATTACATATGGACACTTGTAGTTTTAACAGCTGAACCTTCTCGGTTATTTTCTCTGTTGAACCAACCAGATTGTTCCAAAAAAGACTTGGGCCCCATAGAAAAAAAATAGATTTCGAAGCAGTATTAAATATTTTCAATTTGTTAGATACACTAATTTTTGTATTGTATAGATATCTTTGCCATGTAGCGAGTTCAGACAAAGACATATTATACGGGATAATTGTACAGAGGTACTTATCGGAGAACCATCTGAGTCGCATATCTACCCTATCTACACCATTAACTGATCGACTGATAGGTAGTGAGTCATTAAGGTATAAGGAAACGAGAACCGGACTTAACAAACAAAGCTGGCAAACACCTTGATCAACGGCAAGAGCGATAAAGAGAGAATTGTTTACCAATACCTGAGTACTATTGTTGTGATATATCAGGTTTAGTATGGAGATAATTTTAGATGGCAATCCCATTGTGGATAATTTGCAGAAAATTACATTTCGTAAGTTTTCATTTTCTTACTGAAGTTAACGTTCATCAATAGAGATGAAGGAATGTCTTCTCTTAAGAATATAACACACAAAAAATAACTGCAAATAAATATTAACAACTTTATTTGTATGTAGAATCTGCTTATGCTCAACAAATTTGTCTATTGAACATGAGACATTTGTTGTTGAAATGTGTTTGTAGATGCTTCACAGAGGAAATAATAGAAATATTCTGAATTTTCAACAAATTGCTTTGTTGCGAAAATAGTTGACTGCTATCGATATGAAAACAAAAATACAAGACTGGTTACGCACACATCGCTGAGAATATGTATGAAAGCTATATTTATATATTTTATAGATTATTTGTATATTTTTCATATGGTAGTTTCTTAAATGTGTTTTTGTATGAGATAAATAATAAAACCATATTACACAGAAAAAAGTGAATAATTGAATCAAATACAAAAATTGTGAATTCAATAATTTTTTTATTTGATTTTCAGCTTATGACGAAAATTGTAAATCCAATTACCCAAATTGTAAGGTTGTCATAAAACTATTTTCAAATGAAGTAATATTTGCGTTGAGTAAAAATGTAATTGGAATTTGTCAAAATATTCAAATGACATAGTACTCAATCCAAATACATTAGTATTTGAAGTATATAGTGTTTTCAATTACAGTCGTAATTGAACTGAGTACAAAGTTTATAGAATTTTGTAACCTATACAATTACTATCGTAATTGTGTTTATTACGATGTTAATCAATACAATCTTTGTACTATATAATCTATATTAATTTAAGAAAGTTATACAAATACACTCTGAAAAAAATTTTATGCATTTTATTATAAAAAAGAAATTCTGAAAATATGTATAATTGAAAATACAGCGAAGTACATGTTTGGTAGAAAAATACAGAATATTCATTATAAACGACGTATTTAACAGGCTAACTCACAAAGTTTTTGAATTATCTGTACCACCTGCTGGAATTTCCCAAATCTTCCTCATTTATATGCGATTTGGTTAGGCATCCTGCTCTTCTGTAATACAAACATCTATTCATTTCAAAGTTTCGAAAATATTTCAAAGTTTTACATGATTTTACCTTTTGTTGCTGGGAAGAAATCCTCGAAATCCTCGTTTTCGAAGTAAACACATTTTCCTCTATGCCACATATTTTTGACAATCGGCTTATATCCATTAATAGGGCAATTTGACGTGTACACGAACTAATTGCAAAAACAAAATAGAAAGAATGTAATTGTATATATATTCCAAAGCTTATTCGCAAGTTTTTAAACGACCCAATTCAGGATGTGTGTAAGTTTATACAACGAAAGAAATCATTTACATATTTTATTAAAGTTTTCAGCGAATTTTAAAAATTTTACGAACGTAGAAATATGTACTAAATATATTAAATTAACTTTCCATAGTAAAAAGTTTGTGCTGTGATACTTTCGTCGTGATCCCGACTAATAGTCGAAGTCACGAAAATTCTCGTGAGTCTAAAAATTGTTGTGAACCGTTAATCGTCTTTAAAAGTTATGTTTGCGTGAACGTACATGAGTATTTCTTGAATGTGCTTGAGAGAGAGAAAGAATTCTATCAACACGTCACAGGTTAGACTCACAATGAAAATGTTCATTTTTACGAAGAGAATTCTTTCAGTGTAGTTTCCAAAAAACGCGCATGACCAAAAAAAACTGGTATTTAGATAAAGGTACTTACCTGCGATAAAAATACAATATGGTGCGCCAAAAATGTTGTAAATGTTAACATTTCGAATCGCGGTACCGATACCACGGTTTATTTGCGGGTAAATTCGACCATTTTCTTAAGAATATTCTTAATAATAACAATAAATGACATTTTATTGTTTGTATTAATTTATTTTTCGTTACGTAGCAACGTCACAAACAGTTTTATCAGGCAATTACGCATTATACTTAAATCAATAACTTTTATACTTGGTCCAATTGAACATAGTAATTGATGTGTTGTGAATTCAATTACCAGTGAATTTTGATATTTTTGCCAGTTTTTCATTCAACCAATTATTTTCATGTTTGACTTAATAAAAATCGTATTTGATATAATTTTTTCATTCAATTATGCCAATAATTGATTTTCATTTTGCTTCAGTTTTTTCTGTGTTAATATCGGGATTAGTATTATTATAAATCTAATTAACTAGAATATATAGCACTGGGAAAAAAGTTGTCAAAATGCTTGCTAAACCCGGGACTACTCAAATTTAAAATTGTCAAACATTTACAAAACTGAGTATAGGATTTTCGACACAAAAATGTTACATGTTCCCCGTCCAAAAATAACATTTTGGTCATATTCCTTCTCTGTGTGTACTTAACAAAATATCTCCAAAATTGTTCCGGCAATTTTGCAATTTTGGTGCAATTCATAGCAAAATTCTGTCAATTTTAATTTCAATTTAATTTTTTATCAATACACCAATAAATTTGTTACAGGTCATTGATAAACTCCAACAAACCACAATCAAATTTTTTCGTTCAAATTCAAAAATATTTGTTGAGGATTAAACGTAACGTTCAACAACAAATATTTTGTACTGTTGGATGCTCAACAAATTACTTACAAATTATGTTATTGAGAACACAAATTATTTGTTGCCTTCTGATGGTGACGATTGCTAACAACTTTTTTGTAATAATGGTTATTAAAAGTACAAATTAGTTTATTGCAGGAAAATTAACAAATTTTGTTATTGGTTTTCCAACAAAAGTTATTGGTTCTCAAACTTATTTTTATCTGTGAATGTTAAAAAGGTCTATCACCTCATCTAAGAAGGACGGAGGGACATGCTTATAGAATTCATACGATATGCCGTCTATTCCTGCGGATTTGTTGAGTCTTGGTGATGCTATGACAAGTAAAGGGTGATTCTTTTGAGGTTAGGATTTTCATGCATTAGTATTTGACAGATCACGTGGGATTTCAGACATGGTGTCAAAGAGAAAGATGCTCAGTATGCTTTGACATTTCATCATGAATAGACTTACTAACGAGCCACAACGTCGAATTTTCAGTGAATGGGCCCTAGAAAAGTTGGCAGAAAATCCGCTTTTTTATCGACAAATTTTGTTCAGCGATGAGGCTCATTTCTGGTTGAATGGCTACGTAAATAAGCAAAATTGCCGCATTTGGAGTGAAGAGCAACCAGAAGCCGTTCAAGAACTGCCCATGCATCCCGAAAAATGCACTGTTTGGTGTGGTTTGTACGCTGGTGGAATCATTGGACCGTATTTTTTCAAAGATGCTGTTGGACGCAACGTTACGGTGAATGGCGATCGCTATCGTTCGATGCTAACAAACTTTTTGTTGCCAAAAATGGAAGAACTGAACTTGGTTGACATGTGGTTTCAACAAGATGGCGCTACATGCCACACAGCTCGCGATTCTATGGCCATTTTGAGGGAAAACTTCGGAGAACAATTCATCTCAAGAAATG